>NC_089774.1:6306324-6363824 GCF_040412425.1 Macrobrachium rosenbergii | reverse complement strand
ATATTAGCGGAAGAAGAAGAAGAAGAAGAAGAAGAAGAAGAAGAAGAAGAAGAAGGAGGGAGGAAAAGAAGAAGAAGAAGAAGAATAAGAAGAGGAGGAGGAGGAGGAGGAGGAGGAGAGATTATGCCGATTATCACGAAGATAATGTCTTCGTTGGAAAGGCTAAAAGAATGAGAAAGCCTACATGACTTGCGACCAATACGGAACACGGAAGACGTCGCCAGGTCAGGTTCAAGAAACAAGAACAACAACAGCTAGAACAACAGACCAACAACAACAACAAGACAAGACGTCGGGGAAGACGCCGGTTCAAGGAAAATGAAGGGAAAACAACAACAAAAACAACGCAAGCAAGACTAGGAAGCTAAAGAAAGTAACGTGACGGTTTGGATGTAAACAAATCGAGTCTCAGATGATGATGCAACAGACTTGTCTGATGTCTGTCCAGTCCTTTTAGCCTGTCATGCAGTCTGTGAAACAGTCAGGCAGAGAGAGCATAACAGTCATACAGTCAGTCCTGTGAGACAGACAGAGAGTCAGAGCAGGACAGACCAAAACGTGTCTTGTGTCTGTCCAGTTAGATTTTACAGTCAGTGAGACATTCAGTCAGACAATCAGAGCATAAAAGACCAAAACGTGTCTTTTGTCTGTCCAGTCAGATTACACAGTCGCACAGAAAATCCTTTGAGACAGACAGTCAGAGAAGTACAGACTAAAACATGTCTTGTGTCTATCCAGTTAGACTGGACACTCATATAGTCACAGGTCAGTCCTGTGGGACTGTCAGAAGTCCTGTGAGACTGTCAGAGAGTAAGACAGTCTATCCTATCAGACAGTGTCTTGTCTTGTGTCTGTCCAGTCAGATTAGACAGTCATACAGTCACAAGTCAGTCCTGTGAGACTGTCAGATATTAAGACAGTCTATCCTATCAGACAGTGTCTTGTCTTGTCTGTGTCCAGTGAGATTAGAAACTCACACAGTCACAAGCCAGTCCTGTGAGACTGTCAGAGAGCAAGACAGTCAGTCAGTCTGTCTGTCAGACGGAGACAGACAGAACAGACTCACCAGACCAGACCAGTCCAGTGGAGGAGTCCAACGTTATTTGTTTTTTATAAGACGATTTTTTTCCTACAAAATGCACAGAAACAAAAGGAATCCTTTCACACCTTACCGGTTCCCAGGACTAGAAAGGAGACAATTTGACAGGAAGGACTTGACTGCGACCGAGATGCTGTGTCTCTCGCCTTCTCCTCCTCCTCCTCCTCCTCCTCCTCCTCCTCCTCCTCCTCCTCCTCCTCCTCCTCCTCCTCCTCTTCAGAGAGAGAGAGAGTCCTCCTCCAGTTATGTATGTAGTTCCTCCTCTCTCCTCCTCCTCCTCCTCCTCCTCCTCTCTCTCTTTATTCCAAAAGGTATAGTGATTTTGATATCAAGATGAGAGAGAGAGAGAGAGAGAGAGAGAGAGAGAGACCCATTTTCTTTGTGTATGTGCATAATAATTTTGATGCAGCAAATGCTGCAGTAATTAGTAATTATTCATATTCATCATGACAAATATCAGTAATAATTTTCGTATGGAAATTGATGTGATTATTTTGCATACTAAAAAAGGTTGTTGTATTAAATGATCTATTTACATAAGAAGAGTGTAATCTTAGCCTTCCAAGTGGTTAATACAAGAAGAAGAAGAAGAAGAAGAAGAAGAAGAAGAAGAAGAAGATTAACAATCTATGAAAACAAATTAAGGACAGGAGGAAAAGGCAGATAATCAACAAACAAATTAACATCAATAAGTTTATCACATTCGTACATCAGGAGGCCCCTTCCTCTTCCCCTTCCCCTCACCCCCCCTGCTGCCTCTATCTTTCTCTCCCCCCCCCACCTCCCCAGGCTAAGAAGAAGCTCCAAGGCATTATACACAAGTCGGCGGGGCGGTCATTTAGACAACATCTATCTTTTGAGAAATGAAAAATGTAATTAAAACTTTTCCTGGGACTTTGGAATATCTGTGATGGCTCTGGCAGGGAGATAAGTGCCCCTCTCAGCATTTCTTCGCGTTCTCCACCCTTCCCTCCCTCCCTCCCTTCCTCCTTCTTCTGAGGGGGAGGGGATGTATATACGTGTCCCGAGCAAACCGCAGAACATTTTCGGAGCTCCGGAGAACACGAAAGGCCGGTCCGGATCAGCGCGATAGCGGATTATCGAGATGATGGCTGTCTCGGCTTATCTCCGGAGGGGTTCCTGTACGATGCCGTGTCGTTCTTCGGAGGAGTGAGATGACCTTCTTGAAACTCTCCGCGGGAGATCCCCTCTGGAGATTGTCTGTGTCACTGACAGGCCTCAGAACATATCTGTATGATTATGTCAACATTTGTGGCCCGGGGACCCGTGGATGGGAGTCGTTTACGGGTAATCGAGGTAACTGTCTTTGCTTCGGAGGATTCTCCAGTCGTCTACACCCGGCTCATTTAATCGAGGTAACTATCTTCGCTCCGTAGTTGTTTGTAGGGCCACCTAGGAGGTGTGTAACTCCTAGGGAGTTATTCGAAGGGACACGGAGGCTTTATAAGGGTCAGACTACAAGCTTGGTACTTCTGTGCTTCTTACTAAAGATGAAACGAAGTTATAAGTATTTTATGAAGGGATATGAAGTTAAATACGCACTGAGGTGGAAATGACTCAGAGAAATGAAGTTAAGAGGGAATTAAATAAATTACTTATTTACTTTTGGAAGACAATTAAATCTGGTACTTACTTCAAGGTCAGAGGTCAATGTATATGTCAGCCTAATGCCCCTTTCTAGCCCAGACCCGAGAAGAAGAAGAAAAAGGGAAGGAGACGGATGAGTGACCTTGGTTGACCTTTCTGCTTCTTAAAAGAAGAAAAGTCAGAGGCAGGAAGAGAATTCCAAATCCAGTTTCCGGAATCATAATTTTAAAGCCAAAGACGTCAAGGGACCAAAACCTAATACCCTTTTCTAGCCCAGGCCCGGAGAGAAGAGTCTTTGACCTAGGTTGACCTTTCTGCCTCCAGTAAGAACCAGGAAAATGAGAAGTAGGAAGAGAATTCCAAGTTCAGTTTTTGAATGATGATATAATAAAGCCAGAGATTTTATGGGACTCAGAGCAAGACTATTATTGGCAATACGAACCACGATTGAATTGTGGGACACAACGAGATACCGAATGGCGCCCGCTGTTGCTAAGAAGACAATCATGCACCAGTAAGGAAGGAAGGAAGGAGTTGCCTTCGTATTTGGCAGGACGTGGACCAAACACCCGCGCCGAAAAGTTCTTTCGCCTCGCCTGAAACAGTTGGTGGACTTCAAGTTGGCAACCGGAGAACGGAAGAAGTCGGGTGAGTCCGTGTCCCTTATTCCCCCCCCCCTCCCTCCCTCTCCTCCCTCCTCCTCCTCCTCATTCTCTTTCCCCCCTCCCTGTGCCGCTTGGAGGAAGGGGGAAGAACGCTTGCGTCTCTCTCTCTCTCTCTCTCTCTCTCTCTCTCTCTCTCTCTCTCTCTCTCTCTCTCCTCTTTCGCCTTCGTCCTGTACACTTCTGGAGAAGGGAAAAGGGGGGAGGGAAATCATCTAGAAAGGTCCCTTCTACAGGACGTCCCATCATATCATCGAATGTTCACTCAGTGCCTTAGCCCTTCGTCGAGACATCTGTACCCTTCTGGAGGAGTTGAGAGATTCCCCTTGGAAGGGGCCCTTTCAGAGGACGTCCCATAGTATCCCTGAATCCTCTTCCTCCTCCTCCTCCTCCCCCATTTCATCCCTGCATTCATACCCCTCGGAGGAGTGGAGAGGAGCTATGTCCCTCTCTCCCACTCCTCTCCTTTCCCCTCTGAAGAAGGGGAGGGGGAGGGAAGCCCCTCTTCCCTGAGAGGGCCCTCTCCTTCCCCTCGTCTTCCATACATCCGTAGCCCGCTGGAGGCGGGGTGCGAGCGAGGCGCCCCCCCCCAAAAAAGAGGGGGCGTTTCAGACGACGGCTCGGTCTGCAGAGATGCCGTACCAACTGGGCCATCCAGCATATTTTCATTCTTCTTCATCTTCTTCTTCTTCTTCTTCTTCTTCAAATATTCATGTTTTAGTTCTTCCTTCGACGAGAGAATAATCAAATATCTTTTTGGGATTCTTTCTGTATTTTATAATGTTTTATTCCATCTTCATTTATTTTATTTTAACTTTTGTTGGGAAAGAACAAACTCTCCACGCTTTGCAGTTCGACTTGAGTCGTCTCTATAAATGCATCTAAAATATTCATATATATTTTTTTTATTTAGTTTTGTATTTTTCCCTTGGATGTATAACAAAATATCTGCTTGTGCATAACACTACTCAAGTTTTACACAGGAATGTTGAAATATGTTTGTATTTTAACATTTGTGCTTAAATTTTCCTCAGAAATGTTAAATAATGTTTGTAGTTTCATATTTACATTTAGTTTTCCTTTCAGAAATGTTTAGAAATGTTTATAGCTTCACATTTACACTTAATTTTTCCCCAGAAATTTACAAAATATTTGACACATTTACACTTAATGTTTCCCCAGAAATTTACAAAATATTTGACACATTTTTTCCCCAGAATTTTCTTCTTTAAAATTTTTCACCAGAAATTTGTTTGTCACATTTAAAATTTTCTTCTTTAAAAATTTGACTAAAAATGACTAGAAATGTCACAAAATTTATATTTGCACATTTCGACTTGATAATACTTTATCTGAGAGGGTAAACATTTGTCAGAATATCCGAATATTTTCTCAAGGAATATAAGAAAGAATATTCAAGCTTGTACATTTCTTTAACTCTTCCTTAGAGTTTTAATAAATAAATGAAAAAAATATTTCGGGGCATTCTTGATCTAGAAGCTGCAATATTCTGGAAAACATTTATGGAAATTTTACAGAGATTATATTTATATTTTTAAATCATTGTAATATGAGTTTGATGGCGCGTGCTACGTTGTGCTGGAACCTGGCACTGTTAGTCATGTCTCTCCTACCCTCCCGATCTCCTATCTACACCGCCCCCACCCAAGGCGGACAAACAGGTTTGTAGGGGAATTATAAATTTTAACTGAAGATGTATTTATGGTAAGTACACATTGAGACCTGCAATAATATTTAAGGGAATTCCATTTTTAACATTGTAAAACATAAATGATGAGAATTTGTTTCTTTTAGCATTTTTGAAATAATTTTGTGCTTTGTAAAAATATTTATAGAAAATTATGCCATAACATTTAAAAAATAGTTATGGATATTAGAATTTTAAGCATGTGCATATTTTAATAGAATGATTTTATTTTAGGGTTAGAGTAGATTTACGAAAATCACGCTTTTTAATGAGAATTATAGTTGTAAGTTATAATTTTAACACTGGAAAGAATAACTATGAGAATTATAATTTGTAGGATTATAAATGTGTAAAGAAAATAGACTTAATTAGCCGGGAAAAATATTCATAAAATTCAAAGTTTTTAATATTTATTTACTTTATTTATTTCCTTATACTATCAGTAACGAAAACGACACTCATCCCAACCCATATATTAATTCCTAAAATATTAATTCCTAAAATATTATGATGATGCAAAAAATTATAATTGCCAAAAATATTCTTTTCAATAATCACCATGAGTGGGCTAATGAATTAGTCAAAAAGTTATTATTACAGTGTTGGAAATATTCTGATCAATATTTTGCAAATGCTGAATAATGTAATTATCTTGAAAATATTTTTACACAGAGAGAGAGAGAGAGAGAGAGAGAGAGAGAGAGAGAGAGAGAGAGAGAGAGAGAGAATCTAAACGTGGAGTCTATTCCCGTAGACCATCGCTGTTTCACAGAAACAATAGATGGATAGATGCGATTAATTTGAAGTATGTGTGTTTGTGCATTCGTATGTTTGTGTGTGTTTGGTTGTTTGTGTGTGTGTGTGTGTGTGTGTTCCTGTGTCCGTGCGTCTCTCTCTACCTCGTCCGTAACGCAAGCCTCGCCTGTGTTATTATGATTTTATTATTATTATTATTGCCCAGTGACTGTCTCTCTTTATTGACGCTGGAAGTGTCGCTACCACTCGTCAGGAGCAAAGTTGGATGTATGTGTGTGCCGTTCCAGGCGTTCCTGGAACGCCCTGGAAGGTGGGATGGGGGGAGGAGGAGGAGGAGGAGGGGGGGTCTGGAAAGGCCTGGGAAGGGGTGCAGTAGGAGGGGAAGGTGTCTGAAAAGTCCTGGAAGGGGGGAGGGAGAAGGGAAGGGTCTGGAAAAGCCTGGAAGGGGAGGGATGGGGTCTGTAAAGACCTGGAAGGGGAGGGAGGGGGTCTGGAAAGCCATGGAAGGGGAGAGGAGGGTCTGGAAAGCCCTGGTGAGGTGTGGCGGAGAATGGAAGGGATCTGGAAAGCCCTGGAATGGGGGAGGGTGACGGGAAGGGTCTAGAATGCCCTGGAAAGGAGGGAGGGGTCTTGAAAGCTCTGGGAGATTGGGAAGGGTCTGGAAAGCCATTGAAGGGGATGGGGAGGTGTCTGGAAAGACCTGGAAGGGTGGGAAGGGTCTGGAAAGCCCTGGTGGGAAGGGGGAGGGTCTGGAAGTCTGGAAAGCCCTGGAAGTGGAGGGGAAGGGTTGTCTTGAAAGCCATGGAAGGGTGGGGAGGGTCTGGAAAGCCCTAGCGGGAGGGGGAGGGCTCTGGGAAGCCTTGGAACGGTGGAGGGGTCTGGGAAGGAGTTGGAAGGGGAGGGAGGGGCCTGTAAAGCCCAGGAAGGGGTGGGGGAGGATTCTGGAAAGTCCTGGAAGGGGAGGGGAAGGTCTGGAAAGCCCTGGAAGGGGGAGGGGTTTGGAAGCCTTTGAATGGGGGAGGGGTCTAGAACGCCCTGGATGGAGGAGGTGTCTGGAACGCCCTGTAAGGGGGAGGGGTCTGGAAATCCTTGGAAAGGGAGAGGGGTCTAGAAAATCTGGGGGAGGCTCTGGAAAGGAGGGAGGGTGTCTGGAAAATCACTGGAAGGGGAAGGATGGGGTCTGGAACGTGGGAACGGGGGGTCCGTAAAATCCATGGAAGGGGAGAGGGTCTGGAAAGCCTTGGAAAGTGGAGAGGGGTCTAGAAAATCCTGGAAGGGGAGAGGGGGGTCTGGAAAGTGGGTAGGGGTCTAGAAAATCCTGGAAGGGGAAAGAGGGGGGGGGGGCGGGTGTCTGGGAAGTCCTGGGATATTTATCACCCCAAAGATTTTTTTCGTTATTTTATTTTCTTTTCTATTTTTGACACGTGATGATCTTTATGATATACGAGAGATGGAATGAAGTCTTCTGCATTTGCTCAGGAAGGGCCACTGGCCTCTCTTGACCTTTGACCTGTTTTTGGGCTTCGTGTGTGTGTGTGTGTGTGTGTGTGACTGTGCCACTTGTATTTTTTTTTCTTTCCGTAGGAGGTTGACCTCTTGGCCTCTATGAAGCGTGGTATTTTTTGTCTTTGAAAACTGTACTACTTTTGTTTCGATTTCTGGATGAAACCTGAGATGATTATATGTTTTTTTATGATTATGCATTTCATGTTTCTCCTATGGAAAATGGCATCTTTCTCCTATGAAAAGTGGCATCATTCTCCTGTGAAAAGTGGCATCTTTCTCCTGTGAAAAGTGGCATCTTTCTCCTATGAAAAATGTCATCTTTCTCCTGTGAAACATGGCATCTTTCTCCTATGGAAAATGTCATCATTTTCCTATGAAAAATGTCATCTTTCTCCTGTGAAAAAGGGCATCTTTCTCCTATGAAAAGTGATATCTTTTCCTATGAAAAAATGGTATCTCTCTCCTATGAAAAAATTCCCTCTTTCTCCTGTGAAAAAGGGCATCTTCGCCTATGAAAAGTGGCATCTTTTCCCTATGAAAAGTGGCACCTTTCTCCTATGATAACTGGCACCTTTCTCCTATGAAATGCGAAATTCTTTCTCTTATGACATTTGGAATTCTTTCTCCCATCCCATCCGTAATCCCTTGCTTGTCAAAATCCCCCTTCCAATACCTCCACACATATGCATCTCCCACTTCCTCCCCCATCCACCTTTCCTTCTACACACCCTCTACTTACACCCATATCAATACCCATCCACATTTGCCCCCCATCTCGTAACCCCTGCTTTCAATAGACCCATCCCAATACCTCCTCCTTGTAATGACTATCTTGTTTTCCTCGCCCTATCTGTAATCTAGGGTCCTAATGCCTCCTACCAGTACTCAGCTATTCCTCCCTTCTTCTCTTCCTCTCCCTCCTTCTCCTCCCCCTTCCATCTTGCATCCCTTGCTCCTCCTCCTCCTCCTTTCTTCTTCTTCTTCTTCTTCTTCTTCTTCTTCTTCTTCTTCTTCTTCTCTTCTTCTTCTTCAAAGTCACAGAGACATAAACCCACAGTGTCTGAATCTTTATCATACATCTGCGGGATCATAAAAGACTCCTTCTACATACACATAAACCGCTGGCCTGCTCCTCCTCCTCCTCCTCCTCCTCCTCCTCCTCCTCCTCCTCCTCCTCCTCCTCCTCCTCCTCCTCCTCCTCCTCCTCCTCCTCCTCCAGCTCCAGGGCGGACTGACCACTCAGAGAGAAAAGAGAGCCAGAGAGAGAGAGAGAGAGAGGACTGAGACAGACAGAGAGAGAGAGAGACAGAGAGAGAGAGAGAGAGAGAGAGAGAGAGAGAGACGTAATTGACAGACAGACAAACAGAGAGAGAGAGAGAGAGAGAGAGAGATTTCTGTAGTCCCCACTACACTCACAAACTTCCCCCTTCCCTAATTTAAAGGCTATCCCCCCCAACCCCACAATTTAAGGACATTGGAAATTCGGAAGGATCTCAACCCCCCCTCAAAAGGGGGGAGCCGGATTCCCCCTAACACTTGTGTGAGTTTTGATAATAGGTCAACTCCATACATTGTTCGAAAATATCTATATGAGGGAATCTGGTATGGGAATTCCCGATAATTTCACTAAGGAATCGGGAATGGGAACTCTACCACCAAGGCATCATTGGAATTGCAATCGAAATGGGAATGGGAGTTGCTTGTTTGAAGTTCCTATATACCACCAAGGAATTGGGAATGGGAATTGCCTACTGCTAGTTAGAATTCCCGCTTTTCTATCAGTGGAACTGGAATGGGTATTACAAACTGCTAATTTGAATCCCCTATTTACTACCAAGGAATCGGGAATTGGAATTGCTTACCGCTTGCCTGAATTCCCAATATACCACCAAAGAATTACAAACTGCTCGCCTGGAATGGAATTCCATACTTGGGGAATATCAGTATAAAGGATCCAAACCATCACTAGTGGGAATCGGGAATGGGAATTTGTTCCTTGGAGACGAGAATGGGAATGTAAATTATTATTATTATTATTATTATTATTATTATTATTATTATTATTATTAGTTGGTATTTATTTACGTTTAGTAACTGCAGTAATAAAAGAGATGGTCGAGGCATCAAGACCCAATCTCTGGACGTAACGTACCGTCCTGTATACCTGCTAAGTAATAAGTGGTCCAGCGGTTCCGCTGACTATACGCGCGGGGCTACACACAGGAAAAGATGACAGGTCAGTAACGTATGCTTATAGAACATTTACGATAAAAATGCAGGCAACAGATAATTGTAAAATAACAATGAATGAATAGATAAAAAGTAAATCTCGATAGACAAAGAAAAAAGAAATGGTAGATAGTAAGTAAAAGAAGAAGTTGGTAGACAGATAAATAGATAATTGAAACTGTTTTCCGCTAAGAATGAAAACATCTTCAAAAACAATATATAGATAGATTAATAAATCAATCAATCAGTGGGTCGTTTATTATTATTATTATTATTATTATTATTATTATTATTATTATTATTATTTCTTATTTGTTATTTTTTGCTTTTTTTTCTTTTCCTTTGGTGGTTCATTTAGTGGTTGTCTAATGATAATAATAATGATATTATTATTATTATTATTATTATTAATAATAATAAATTTTCATGAAGATTTCATTTTCCTTAAATTTTGTTTCTTTAATAACTGAGAAATTTTAGAGTTCATTCGTTGCATGTTTTTGATCTTCATAATAATAATAGAGAATATTCATCACATTAAAACTAATTTAGAAAACATTATTAGAGAGAGATTAGATTATTATTATTATTATTGTAAATTTTCTATGATTCATCTCATTAAAACTAGAGAGAGAGAGAGAGAGAGAGAGAGAGAGAGAGAGAGAGAGAGAGAGAGAGAGAGAGAGAGAGCTATGATTCATCTCATTAAAACTAATTTAGAAAAGAGAGAGAGAGAGAGAGAGAGAGAGAGAGAGAGAGAGAGAGAGAGAGAGAGAGAGAGACTTGAGGAAGCAAAGCGACCTTCGCCATCATCACACCTCCCTGGCCTTATGCCAGAAAGTTCATTATCCGCGGGGATCTTTAAAGTCATAGATGTACAGAGGGCGAGAGAAAAAGGCAACGACGAGGACCTTTTTTAAAATATTTTTGGGTGGGGGGCGGTGGCCGGATCCCCCCCCCCCAAGGGTGGGCTATGATGAGTTGCGAAATTGGGGGTTGTATTATTGTTATTATTATTGAAGGTCTGCTGAAATTCCTAGGTGAGTATGAAGTGTTATTATTATTATTATTATTATTATTATTATTATTATTATTATTATTATTATTATTATTATTATTATTATTTAGAGCTTGAAAATACTGATAGAGAACAGAGATTATGCAAAATATTATTATTATTATTATTATTATTATTATTATTATTATAATTATTATTATCAGAGATGTAAGTATGAGTGTATTGTGCTGTTGTTATTATTATTATTATTATTATTATTATTATTATTATTATTATTATTATTATTATTCAGTACATTCAAACTTCCACGTGACATTAAGCTAAAATTTCCATTAACTTGCAAACCAAAAAGAATGAAAAGCCATAACAAAAACGCAATAAAAAAACAAATATATGCACCTTAAACCCTAAAGTGAATAAACCATTTTATTCGCGTGACGTCAGATATCGCCATCTGGCATCACTGAAGCCCGTCGTGATTGGCTTCTCGTGCTCAGCGGAAGCCTCCCATTGGCTATAACGATATCAGCTGGGGACATTTACCGCCCGCCGCCAATATTCAGGCGTGGCACGTGTCGATTTGAAACCCCGTGATCAACATTGATAGTTTACAAGCTTTGAAGTTTGGCAGTAAAGTGGTGAGTGGAGAGCAGGTTCCATAGGACCAGAGAGAGCTTTTGGGGTTAATGCATACTGGCTGGGATGAGAGAGATATAGATTAGGAGGAGAATGATTGAAGATAAAGTTTTGTTAGGTGAATGAAATGGAAAATAACAATGATATTTATAATAGGGGTGATTTCTAAGATACAGGAATTGGGAGTATATATATATACATATACATATACATATATATATATATATATATATATATATATATATATATATATAATATATATATATATAACCATAAGAATTTTATAAAGGACTGGTTCAGAGATATAGGAATTAGGAGGAGAATCTTAGAAGACACTTTTATGAATGGAATAAACTTAAAAATAAAAATAATAGATATATAGTTTCTAGACACGAGTGTCAAGAATTAGAGATTACAACACGAGCAAAAATCAAATACAATTACAATAATTACAGTTTAATCAACTTTGCAGTAAGAATATACATTTCCAGTCTGGTCAGAGACCAAGGTCAAACGTAGGGTAGAATGTCAGGGTTAACCTGATATCTTTTTGAATAAATCAACAATTATTGCAACTTGCAACGATCTTAGTACTTTGTTGTAAAGTGCAATAGGTGCTTATGAATATTAAACTCTTACTTAAATGGAGTTTGGAGTTTTCTCAATTTAGTTTTAACAACATGAATGCATAGCAGTCTCTCTCTCTCTCTCTCTCTCTCTCTCTCTCTCTCTCTCTCTCTCTCTCCTAAATTTAATTTTAATGAAATGAATGCATTGCAATCTCTCTCTCTCTCTCTCTCTCTCTCTCTCTTAATTTAATTTTAATGACATGAATGCATTGCAATCTCTCTCTCTCTCTCTCTCTCTCTCTCTTGTAAATTTAATTTTAATGACATGAATGCATAGCAGTCTCTCTCTCTCTCTCTCTCTCTCTCTCTCTCTATAAATTTAATTTTAATGACATAAATGCATAGCAGTCTCTCTCTCTCTCTCTCTCTCTCTCTCTCTCTCTCTCTCTCTCTCTCTCTCTCTCTCTCTTATATATTTAATTTTAATGACATGAATGCATAGGAATATATATTTCTCTCTCTCTCTTTTACAGGTAAGTGAAATCCAAGATGTGTCTTCATTAAACTATGCAAATGTCATCACAGTAGGATATGCTGTACACCTGTCTCCCAGGTAAGTAATTACCCATTAGTCTGCCAGGCTTGGTAGTAAGAGCATTTGTTAACCAGTTTAAGTTGAAATAGGTTAGGTTAAGCTTAGGGTAATTCAGGCAATTGCCTAACAAGTCTGAAGGTTTCATTATCGTGGCCTGGCAACCTACAAGCGAACTGTGCGTCCGATTTCTAATGCTTTGGAAATGTCTTTTGATTTTTTTTTTTATCCGTTTCCGTAGCTGTTCAACTTCTTGAATAGCACCTTTATCCAATTTTTCAGTTTGATTTGGTGAACAAGACCTTAAGACGAATATAATAATAATAATAATAATAATAATAATAATAATAATAATAATAATAATAATAATATTATTATTATTATTATTATTATTATTATTATTATTATTATTATCATCACCGGCAACCTTTAGAGCCTTGCCGTCTGGTGATCATTGTTTATTTTCGCTCGAGTGAAAATAACACCTCGAATTTGCGTGGTTTTAATTTCGCGGTTGGAAATCAAATTCTGTATGTCTTTTTTCAGTTTTTTTTTTATTTATAGTGGGTGAATATATAGGTTCATCTATAATTTATTTTAATATGAAGCTGGTAATTCTTTTAGGCTTCCTGTCGCAAAGTTTTAATTGAATTGTTTGAAATAATTGTAATGATAATTTTCCCCTAGAAGATTCTGTCATTTAATCACATTCTTGTGAATGTATTATTTATTATTATTTTCGACATGACGTGAAACAGATCTCTCTCTCTCTCTCTCTCTCTCTCTCTCTCTCTCTCTCTCTCTCTCTCTCTCTCTGATAGTCGACTGCTGTGGATCGTGAATAGTTTATAGAAGGGTGTAGGGCTAGCAACTTCAAGTCGTTCGTTTCTTATTGCTGGCTACTCCTCCTCGTCCCTCTTACTCCTCCTTCTACTGCTCTTACTCCTCCTCCTCCTCCTCCTCCTCCTGCTCCGTGGAGCTTTGTGTGTGTTCGTGTGTGTGTTTTGTATGTCGGCGTCATGAAGCCTACACCCCCTTCCTCCTGTAGGAGAAGAAGAAGAAGAAGAAGATTGTGGATGCCACTTATCGGAAGTTGCGGGGAAGGAGGAGCCTTTCCTGTCCTCTCCTTTCCTCCCTTTTCCATCCTCCTCCTCCTCCTCTTCTTCTTCTTCTTCTTCTTCTTCTTCTTCTTCTTCTTCTTCTTCTTCTTCTTCTTCTTCTTCTTCTTCATCCATCATCCAATGGAAGCTTGGCAAAAAGGGCAAGAGAGAGAAAGAAGAAGAATCTTTTATCTTTTCTATAATAAGGTCCTCTCTTCTATAATAAGATCTCTCTCTCTCTCTCTCTCTCTCTCTCTCTCTCTCTCTCTCTCTCTCTCTCTCCTACTCGAACTGGTCTTGTAGTCTGGTACCCTCCGTTCTATAAGCATCCATCTAAGCAATGCCCTCAAAGTCCTCCTCCCAAGCGTTCTCCAAATGTCTCACTACCCATACCCACAGTTTTAAGGTCCTGATTTGCCTCCCTAAACTCCCTACCCAGTGCCCATACTCTTGTCTAACCTTGGTTCTAAGCAGTCTTTCTGAGCCCCTATACCCATCCCTTGACTTTCAATTCTAAACTTCTTCGTGGTTGCCTTCCCCTACCACCGCCTCTGGGCAGCCCCTTAAGTCCAACTCCTGATACCCTAAGCTCTAAGCACTCCCTCAGTGTCCCTCTACCTGTACCTTCTGGTCTAAGCACCTGTCAAGCCTCTCTTCATCTACTCTCAGTGCCATTTTAATGTCTCTGGCCTTCTAACCTCCGTACTAAGTTCTACTAAGCTCTCCTTCCATGTTTAACATTTTACTATCCCCCCTCCTCTATGCTTGGTTCTAAGCGGTCTCTTCTCATCTAACCAAGTTCTAAGCCTTGGTTTAAAAGGTTCACTGTCATCCAGACTTCTCCCTTTTTTGGGAGTGCCTAACCTAACCTAACCTAACTCAGAAACTCTACAACAACATAGGCTATGCTTGTAATCGCCAGAATAGGTGTTGGGTATTTGATTTCACAGTCAGGTTTTATACCAGGTTATTCATTTTTTGTGGTACATCCACAATATAGACATTTAAGCAAATGGTAAACTTCAAACGCGTGAATGGGTCCTGTACACATGGAGATTTTTGGAAGAAATCGGATCTCAGCGGAGATTGTTTTATTGGCAATCAATCTTCAGTTCAGGGATGATTTCTCTCGACTGAATCATCTTCAGAAGTTTATACCAATGAGCATGTTATCTGTGTAGTTTCGTCTGATTTTGTAAACCCGTTTTGAGATATTCTGCAAAAATATACATACACATTTTCTCTCTCTCTCTCTCTTTCTCTCTCTCTCTCTCTCTCTCTCTCTCATCCACGAGAAGCACTTGAGTTCAGATTAATCACAGATTGGCAGCAATATTCTGATGCCCAAGAAGTGAACACAGAATAAACGATGTGTCATTGACACAGAGTTCCATTCAGTGGGAAATTCTTATTTGACCTGTGACCTATAAGTATGACACTGACCTTGACCTCACTCTTCTCATCGACTTTAGTATAAACTAGAAGTTATGGGGCTTTAAAAAATATAAAGGGCCAGCAGGGAGAAATTAGATGGAAATAGAACATAGACAGGCTTAAGGGTCATAAAACTGAAGAAATTTAAAATGGAGAATAGAGACGTTGTGATAAATGTCAAGGAGATTTAGAAAGCCGAAAGAGCAAATTTAAATGGTATATTTAGTCTTGTCACAAAGCAGTGCACCGATTGGTCAGTCTTGCAAGAATTTTGTAAAGCCATGAATGAGTACATTCAGTTCTTGCTTTTGGTACCGGATTCTGGCTGGTAGGTCTTGAACAGGCCAGGAAAACGTTTGTGTGAATCTGATTCAGGTATTTAGATGCTAAAGATACCAAGAAAACGTTTCTCTGTGTCACAGTCAGGTATTTTAGATGCTAAAAGATGCCAGGAAAAATTTTCTTGGTACTCAACATTGGCAGCCATGTGCTAAAGATGTCAGGAAAACATTTCTGTTTTCAGTTCTGACTGCTAGCTGCCATAGAGATCAGGAAAACATCCTGGTACCTAAATCTTGAGGGCTGATTCAAATGGTGCCAGGAAAACGTTTCCATGCACCAATCTCTGACAACTAGAGGCTTGAAATGTTAGAAAAATGTTCCAGTCACCAAATTCTGCCAGGTAGATGCTTAAAATTCCCGAAAAACATAACCCAGGATTAAATTCTGATAGCTGGAAGCTTAGAAGACCAGGGAATTCTGGCAACCATGTGCTAAATATACCAGGAAAAATTTTCCTGTTCCCAAGTTCTGGAAGCTAGATGCTAAACATTCCAGTAAAAGGTGTGTCTGTTAGTAACCCAGGATTAAATTCTGATAGCTAGAAGCTTAGAAGACCAGGGAATTCTGGCAACCATGTGCTAAATATACCAGGAAAAAGTTTCCTGTTCCCAAGTTCTGGAAGCAAGATGCTAAACATTCCAGTAAAAGGTGTGTCTGTTCCAAACTGTAGCAGCCAGAGGTTTAGCCAGTAAAAGGTTTCTCTGCAAGAGGCTCTGGGAGCTAGTTTCTGAAGAGTCCAGCTAAAACTGTGGCCTCTAGAAGTTCAAGAACCCCAGGAAAATTTTTCCTAGTAGGAAAATTTTGGCTTGGAGATGCCAAAGAAGTCGTGACAGAATTTTTCATCATCAAATTCTTGGAGTTAGAAGCACCAGTCTTTGATTGTGACATTCTTTATAGGCTTTACTTCCATCAATTTGTTATCTGATTGAAGTACCCTTTGAGAATAATTTAGAATCCAAGGTTTTGACTGATTTAGAGAATATTGTCTTCAGCTTAACGATTTTTAAAAAGAGATTTGATTGTCGTCAGGAAAAATTCCGAACAAAGTTTGGTTTGACGTGAGGTGTCTGATTTTTTTGTGCTGGTTTCAGTATTTTGAGAGAGAGAGAGAGAGAGAGAGAGAGAGAGAGAGAGAGAGAGAGAGAGAGAGAGAGAGAGAAGATATACATTAGCACATTCCAACAACTCGATCAGCAAAACACACCAACCTAAGAATTAACGAGAGAAAAAATTCAAGAAACAATCGAGAACGGAACACTGCGCAATTCTCAAAGAACTCGCACTACGTTGGGGGAAACCACTCGTTCGAATGCGCAGCTGCGCAATCTGGTGATTTTATATTGAGTCATGGATTCTTAGAATGGAACCCACCAACTCAGGCGGTTACTGATGAAAGCTATTTTGGCTTGTTCGGTGGGAATTTGTATGAACTTATTCACGTATGGCCACACAAGCGTGTGTTTGTATGTGTATAATGTATGTATACATACATACATACATATATATGTATATATATATGTATGTTTATATGTATATTAGCACTGCAATCGTGAGAAAGATGTTGCAAGGCAGAGAGTTGTATTGTAAAACCCGTCAGGGAACCTCATCTTACATTTACCGTATCTTTCCATGTACCAGTAGGCTTTGGAATGGTCTCCCTGCCTCCGTTTTCCCTGGCTCTGTTACCCCCTGTTCTAGAAGATGCAGAGGTTTGTCTGCATCAATAACCACTTTTTGTAGACTTGGTCCATATTGAATAAGGTTCATCTTCTGAATAATAATCATAATTATCAGCTGATTTCTGTCAAAAGTCGATTCATACTATCCCAATAATAATCCTAATTATCAGCTGATTTCTGTCAAAAGTCGATTCATACCATCCCAAAATAATCGATTCAAAAAAAGTACCACCATCCCAATAATAATCCTAATTATCAGCTTTTCTGTCAAAAGTCGATTCACATTTCTAATTATCAGTCAAAAGTCGATTCACATCCCTCCCAATAATAATCATAATTATCAGCTGATTTCTGTCAAAAATCGATTCAAAAAATCATATTTATCGATTTCAAAAGTCGATTTTTCTCCCAATAATAATCATATTTATCAGCTGATTTCTGTCAAAAGTCGAGTCACATCACTATTTATCCTGATTTCTGTCAATAATTTCTCCCATCCTAATTATCAGCTGATTTCTGTCAAAAGTCGATTCACATCACTCCCAATAATAATCCTAATTATCAGCTGATTTCTGTCAAAAGTCGACTTTCAATAATAATCACTCCCTGTCAATAATAATAATAATCCTAATTATCAGCTGATTTCTGTCAAAAGTCGATTCACATCACTCCCAATAATAATCCTAATTATCAGCTGATTTCTGTCAAAAATCGATTCATATTTCTCCCAATAATAATCATATTTATCAGCTGATTTCTGTCAAAAGTCGATTCACATTTCTCCCAATAATAATCATATTTATCAGCTGATTTCTGTCAAAAGTCGATTCACATTTCTCCCAATAATAATCATATTTATCAGCTGATTTCTGTCAAAAGTCGATTCACATTTCTCCCAATAATATCCTAATTATCAGCTGACTTCTGTCAAAAGTCGATTCACATTCCTCCCAATAATAATCCTAATTATCAGCTGATTTCTGTCAAAAGTCGATTCACATCCCTCCCAGCAATAATCGTAATTATCAGCTGATTTCTGTCAAAAGTCGATTCACAGCCCTCCCAATAATTATCATATTTATCAGCTGATTTCTGTCAAAAGTCGATTCAGCAGTAATCATAATTATCCTGTCAAAAGTATTAATCCTAATTATCAGCTGATTTCTGTCAAAAGTCGATTCACATCCCTCCCAATAATAATCCTAATTATCAGCTGATTTCTGTCAAAAGTCGATTCACATCACTCCCAATAATAATCCTAATTATCAGCTGATTTCTGTCAAAAGTCGATTCAAATTTCAATTATCAGCAAAAAGTAATAATAACAATCCTATTATCAGCTGATTTCTGTCAAAAGTCGATTCACCTCTCAATCCAATCCTAATTAATAATAATGCCTAATTATCAGCTGATTTCTGTCAAAAGTCGATTCACATCCCTCTCAATAACAATCCTAATTATCAGCTGATTTCTGTCAAAAGTCGATTCACATCCCTCCCAGACCGGAAACAGGGCCAGAGCACATTAGGTTGTCGGCAAAATAAAGCGTAAATATTATTCTCGGTTTTGTTTATATTTTGGGATGGCTTCTCAGCAAGGAGATGGTGGGTCATTATACACTCTGGTGTATGTGTGTGTGTATGGACGTATACTCTCTCTCTCTCTCTCTCTCTCTCTCTCTCTCTCTCTCTCTCTCTCTCTCTCTCTCTCTCTTTTTGGAATTTCTCTCTCTCTCTTTTGGAGCTAATTTTAAAAATGATGTCCTGAATATAATATATATAGCTAATTTTAAAATATGATGTATATATATATATATATATATATATATATATATATATATATATATATATATATATATATATATATATATATATATACACACACACACAAAAACCCACCCTTGATTAGGGAAAAAACGGAGGAATAGTAAACTCATTATTAGTGTTAGAGAGGTCAGGGAAGCTCCGTTTACGAATCTTGTTTACCCACGCGGGTGGTCTCAAGAAGCCTTCGCTGTAGTTGCAAGTCGGTTACTTTCCTTAAAATCTGTCCTTTTTGTATTATTTATTTTGAAAGTGAATGGAGGGAGTTTATATATCTGGTGATATTCATATTTCCCTGAACTTTCCCCTGAAATCTAAACGTTTTACATATTTCTTGAGAAGTGGAATGGGTCAGATGAAATCTAAACATTTTACACATTTCATTGGTTCGAGTTTAGACATTCCTTCTCGAGATAGGAATCTATGCTGAATAGATTGCGTATCCATGTGTATGTATACGTTGAAACGGATCGGATGTCCGTGCGCATGCGCGCGTATACACGCGTATAGTCACGTCTGTGTGAAGTATACGTAGCATCTATCGAATTCTCCGGAAGTTCGCGTCGTCTCCCAACAGAGATGTGATGATCATTGATGTTCGACGTCGATTAGCCCCAGAATTCTAGTCTTGCCTCCCACCCCTGGGTCCTCTGGGTCTAACCTGGGTCCTCTGGGTCTTAACTGGGTCTAACTTGGGTCCAACTTGGGTCTCTCTTGGGTCCAACTTGGGTCTCTCTTGGGTCCAACTTGGGTCTCTCTTGGGTCCAACTTGGGTCTTACTTGGGTCTTACTCTTGGGTCCAACTTGGGTCTCTCTTGGGTCCAACTTGGGTCTCTCTTGGGTCCAACTTGGGTCTCTCTTGGGTCCAACTTGGGTCCTCTTGGGTCCAACTTGGGTCTCTTTTGGGTCTAACCTGGGTCCTTTTGGGTCTAACCTGGGTCCTTTTGGGTCTAACCTTGGTCCTCTTGGGTCTCCACTGGGTCCTCTTAGGTATCCCCTGGGTCTCTATTGGGTATCCCCTGGGTCTCGCTTGGGTCTTTCTTGGGTCTCTCTTGGGTACCCTTGGGTCTCCCCTGGGTATCCCCTTGGGTCTCCCCTGGGTCACTCCTGGGTCCCATTGGGTCTCTCTTGGGTATCCCCTGGGTCTTTCTTGGGTATCCCCGGGGTTTCCCCTGGGTCTCTCTTGGGTGTCCCCTGGGTCTCCCCTGGGCCCCTCCCCCTGGCTCTCTCTTGGGCCTCCCCTGTTTTCCATTATTTATTCGAATGTAGGGGCCAAGGACAGGGATAAATAGAGTCTGTCTCTCTTTTTCCCTACGCGTGAATAGTTAGGCTTCTTGTTTTCCCCCTACGCCTTACTCTTATCTTTCCCTGTGTCCCTTTTTCCCTAAATTATCCGTTAAGTTATACGAATGCAGGGGCTAAGGATAGGAAAACATAGGGAGAAATAGTCTCCCCTTTCTCCCTAGGTTCAGGGAGATGAAAGCTTTAAGACCTCATTGTGTATTTCTGCTGAATTGTTTCATTCTCCAAACATTCCCCGTCTCCCTCTACTCCCAATTCATTCCGGGCTCTGTTCCCCCCTCCCCCCTCTTTCAAAATTCCCTTCCCCCTCTTTTCCCCGTCCCGATCTCTTCAAAAATTGAGGAGAAGACTTTTAAGAAGAATCACATCCCAGATGACCATCAGCGCCCATTGAAAACAGATTAGGTGTGAATCTCGAAACGTTTGGGAATAAAGGAAAGTTCGTCTCGATAATGCGAACGAAGGAATGGCAATCGATAACAAGAAGAAGGAGAGAGAGAGAGAGAGAGAGAGAGAGAGAGAGAGAGAGAGAGAGAGAGAGAGAGAGAGAGAGAGGCTAGGAAGTTTATTAACAAAAGTGCAAAAGGAAGACGCGTGCTATTGTTTACAAATGCCAGTGTTTATATCACGTTCTTCTTCTTCTTCTTCTTCTTCTTCTTCTCGCTCCAATCGTACAGGAAGCTTAGGCCTTTTTGGGAACCACCCTTAGATTGAATTGGCTCCTAAGAAATTTTGGATATGTATGTATGTGTATATATATATATATATATATATATATATATATATATATATATATATATATATATATATATATATATATATATATATATATATATATATATATATATAATCTTACGAAGAATTATTATTTTATTCAGCTCAGGGAATTTAATTATGGTATATTTAGTTTTATTTTATTGATATTGTTTTATTTTCAAGAAGTAAAAAGAATGGTTTGCATCTAAAGTTGAATGAAAATCTGGATTCTGTTGAATGTTACAGAGAGAGTAATGAATGATATAATTTTGAAAATAATTAAAGTTCAGTTTTTAAGATAAATTATTTTTTGTGTATATTTAAAATAAATAAATAAAAACAGTTATAATTATATTATCATTACATATGCAGTGTTCAAACAACCATTGATATAAATTAACATTCTGCAAAAATTACAGATGTATGTAATGTCATTATAACAGAAACTTGATCCTTCAACCATTCAAGATAATAGTAATTACGTGAGTTAAGTAATTAAGATAACGACCTTGAATTACCTTAAGGAAGATATACAAACAGTTTGAGGGTATGTATATTAATAGATCTGACCTTCAGTAAAGACCTCTCTCTCTCTCTCTCTCTCTCTCTCTCTCTCTCTCTCTCTCTCTCTCTCTCTCTCTGCCAGGAATCTTGGCTCATTTATCCAGGGATTCCTGTCTATCTTGGTCTAATTTTTTTTTTACATAAAGATCTCTCTCTCTCTCTCTCTCTCTCTCTCTCTCTCTCTCTCTCTCTCTCTCTCTCTCTCTTCTGTGTTTATCTATACCGTTTTGTTTTTCAACTTCCAGTGAAATCACTAGATTTTTTCTGCCTCAAACCAAACCGCCCCCCACCCTCTCTCTCTCTCTCTCTCTCTCTCTCTCTCTCTCTCTCTCTCTCTCTCTCTCTCTCTTTTCTCTACCATTTTGTTTTTTCCACCCTTTCAGCAAAACATTCACTAGCTTTTTCTCCTCATGAAACCAAACTCTCTCTCTCTCTCTCTCTCTCTCTCTCTCTCTCTCTCTCTCTCTCTCTCTCTCTCTCTCTCTCTCTCTCTTCTGTGTTTATCTATTCCGTTTTGTTTTCAACTTCACAGATTTTTCTGCCTCAAACCAAACCGCCCCCCACCCTTTTTCTCTCTCTCTCTCTCTCATCTCTCTCTCTCTCTCTCTCTCTCTCTCTCTCTACCATTTTGTTTTTTCCACCCTTTCAGCAAAACATTCACTAGCTTTTTCCTCATGAAACCAAACTCTCTCTCTCTCTCTCTCTCTCTCTCTCTCTCTCTCTCTCTCTCTCTCTCTCTCTCTCTCTCTCTCTCTCTCTCTCAACGTCCTCCGGAGCATTTTTAAGCGAGATAGCGTTTACAGAAGAACTTATAGCATTACGGTAAACCGCCAAAGATCGCCGGCGCTCCGGGAACCCGAAAATAGATTGATGATGATGTCTAAACAATTCCTGGTCGATTTAACAGCCACCGACTGAGTAACTAGGTCGTTAGGGCAGGTTCGGTTCGCTCGTTCTAAGTGTTTGTGGGTGTGGGTGAGGGTGTGGGTCGGGGGTTTGTGTGTGTTTGTATATGTATGTATGTGTGTATATGTATTTATAGATATGTGTATGTATAAATTTGTATGTACTTAATGTATATATATATATATATATATATATATATATATATATATATATATATAATATATATATATTTATAAATATAAATTTATATATTTATTTATTTTTGAATATGAATATGTATATCTATAATATTTATATGTATATATAAATTTATATTATATACATATATATATATATATATACTGTATTGTATATATATAAATTTATATATATATATATGTATTTATAAATATAAATCTGAATATATATTATATTTTTATATATGCATACAAGTATACACATATACAGTATACACTCCTATTCAGACCACTCTTCTCTCCAGCAAGAAAATCGAGAAAAATCGAGATCGATCCCAGGGCGGGGTAAATATACCTGTGAGTAAGGTATCTGGAAGCTAGTCAACTGCTGGGGTCGATCTCGAGACTTTAAAGTAAAAACGAGGTACGAGATGTAAGTAATAAGTTCTCTTTCAGTTGAGGATGTTAGTCGACTGTAGGGGGTCCCAGAGAGAGAATTATTACAAGTGATGCTGTTGAATCTACTGCTACCTAATTCCAGCTCTGTCAGAGCAGCCACTGGGTTAAATTCTTGATGCCTCAATGCCATTTATATGGGACTTGGAATGCTTCATTAAATTCTTGTCATTATGTATTTATAGAATGACAGGGCCTCCTTGAAGCAGGATGGTATCTCATGGAGATTTTATACACAAAAAGTTATGATTTTTCAAGGGCTGTTCTGCCCCCATCGTACGGCAGGAATAACTTTTGTGAATAAGATCTCTGTTAGATATCAGCCTTCTCAAATGAGGTCCTGTTATTCTTTGTAGGAATGCACAGTACAGTTTTGGAAGTGATTATATATATATACATATATATATATATATATATATATATATATATATATATATATATATATATATATATATATATATATATATATATATATATATATATATATATACATATATATATACATATACTTATACATTACATAGTTTCTTACCCAGAAGATTTTAGCCTTCATACTCTTAGTAAGACTGCTGTGATGAGGCTGCTAGCCCCAAGCCTTATCTGCACAGGCTGTGATCTGTCAGAGTTCACGAACCTCAGTCTACCTGATTTACTTAATCTACTAATTACTAAGGTCAACAGACACATGATCGATTTATCCAGAAAACAAGATTAAATAATTTTCCCCTCCCAGATGTCTGTCTTGGGATCTTGTTTCCACAGAACTCTGTCACCTGTCCTGAGCCCCTAGCCTCACTACAAGAGTACTTTATCTCCCTGTCTAATCTTGTGTTTGATCTTGTGTTTCTAAGGCTGACAGTAGACTTGGTTTCAACCTAACTTAAGCTAAACCTAACCTAACCCAACCCAACTTAACCTAACTGTTTCAGCTCAGCCTAACCCAACCTGACCTAACTGTTTCAGCTCAAACTAACCTAACCTAACCCAACTGTTTCATCTCAACCTAACCCAGCCAACCTAACCTTACCTTTTCATCTCAACCTAACCTGACCAACCTAACCTAACCCAATGTAACCCAACCAACCTAACCTGACCTTTTCATCTCAACCTAACCTAACCAGCCTAATGTAACCTAATCCAACCAAACCTAACCTAACGTAACCTAACCTTTTCATCTCAACCTAACCCAACCAACCTAACCTAACGTAACCCAACCAACCTAACCTAACCTTTTCATCTCAACCTAACCCAACCAACCTAACCTAACCTTTTCATCTCAGCCTAACCTAACCTAACCTAATCTACCTAACCTAATGTAACCGTTTCATCTCGACCTAACCCAACCTAACCCAACCAACCTAACCTAACCTCTCCTAGTCAAGTCTTCTATTGAGAAGAGGATTCCTTAAGAAAAGTGATTCCCCTTAGCACAGGAATGAATTTTTTCGTGCTGTTTGTGATTCCGGAATAACTGCCAGTGTGATTTCATCTTCCTTCTGCTGCATATCATCTCGGAACGACAAGCAACTAGCAAAACTATTCCTAGTCCCTTTTGCTGTTTAAAATTTGGAGGACAAATAGCAACGGTATTCGTCGTCCCTTGCTATTTATAAAGTCGCAATGGCTAGCAATGCTGTTTGTCTTGTCTTTTGCTGTTTAGAATCAGGAGAATGAAGCATAATTCGTTTTAAACATTCAGATTTCTGAACGGCTGCTGACATTTCCTATCTTCCCCATGCTACTGATAATTTCGAAAATAAAGAGCAAGAGCTGTTGATCTCTCCTCAGCTATTTAAAACGGAATATATATAGAGTAACGTACTCAGTTTGAAATTTACTAGTGACGGACGAATTATCCCAGCTCGCTATTTATAACTCGTGAATGGAATAGATTATAATCGCCTTCCTCATGCTTTTAGAATGGGTACATAAATAGCACAGGCTATTTATCTCGTCATGGCTTTTTGTAATTCAGCCGTGATGGAAAAGTCCTTTCCTCTTTTGAATGTCTATTAATTACAATAAGATATGAAAGAATTACGGGTAATTTGAAGGGTCTCCTGACGTAACTTTTAGTGTGGTTATGTATTTATTTTTGTCATGCCTTACTGTCGTACTGTTGGGGGATTCTCTCTCTCTCTCTCTCGTTTACAATCCGCTTGACGACACAAATAATTTACCTTATATATATATACACATATATACATAATGTGTATAAATTTCTGACACACATCAGGATCGAACCCAGGTCTTTCAGTTGAAAGGCAAGGGCGCTGCCCACTAGGCCATACGAGCCATAAAAGAAGTTGGAACCTGGGTTCGATCCTGATAAGAGTCAGAAATTTATTTCTGTTCCACACGCGATTGTGTGTTGATTACTTCTGCATAAAGTGTATGTATACATACATATACGTGTATGTATATATAGAATCTTCCCACAACCAAGAGCACATTAAATAGCCTCTCTGTATTTGTGCTTTTACGACAGAAAGGGGGGCTGGGGGCCGGGGAGAAAGGGATAACACGATATCATGACACGAACATTATCAAAGTGGACTTTGGGCCTGTCGCGTTTCATCAGAGAGTTTTTTTTTTCCCCACGGTTATTGTCGAGTGAGTGTTTTTCGACTGTGATCGTGAACTTGGGAAGGCAGAGTTTTTTTTTTTTCTTAGACCAGTGCTTTGATGATGTAATTATATATATATTTTAATTCCTCTCTCTCTCTCTCTCTCTCTCTCTCTCTCTCTCTCTCTCTCTCTCTCTCTCTCTCTCTCTCTCTCTCATATTTATGCACATTTATAAATTTATATATACATATAAATTTATGTGTACAGTATATATTTATATATCTCTCTCTCTCTCTCTCTCTCTCTCTCTCTCTCTCTCTCTCTCTCTCTCTCTCATTTCCAAATATGCTTGACGACAAATTTAATCTACACGTATTTATGTAGATTTATAAATTTATATATATATATATATATATATATATATATATATATATATATATATATATATATATGTATAAGCATTAGAGGCATACGCCTATTTTCGAAGCTAGAAAACAACACTAGGATACTCCCAGTAAAATTGGTAGCTTAAATATCTTTCAAGCTAAATCTTGGATCTTCAAACCTTAGAACCAGAGTTGGTGGTCTGCTCAAGTGGAGAGAACAGGAGATAAATTTGTAAATAAAGAAAAAAAAAAGAGACACACATATTAGACGAATCTGAGATGGTATGGACATATGCTGAAAAGTCTAGTTTATTTATTTATTTATTTTTTTGTGAAGATTGGGCCAAGGAGTACCCTAAATGGGTTTGTTTAATACTGCTGACTGGCTATTGTATGGTACAGGCAGCTTTGAACATCAGTTGCATAGCTTGAAGAAGAATCTTGTAGGAGTTTGTGTCCCTAAATACAACTCTGTTATGGAATTTTTGTTACAGTTTGATATATATATATATATATATATATATATATATATATATATATATATATATATATATATATATATATATATATATATATATATATAAACTACTTCATCTCATAATGTTTTTAGATTTGGTTTCCACTGAAAGCCTTAAAATCCAAAAAGGAAATAAATGAAGGAATTCTCATCCCTGTGTGGGATTCGAACCCATGAATATATAAATGTATATATATATATGTATATACACACCATTACCTATTAACTACTTAATATTTTGAGATTTGGTTTCCACTGAAGGCCTTAAAATCGAGGAGGAAATAAATGATGAAACTCTCATCCCTAGGTGGGATTCGAACCCACAGAATAAGTAAATAAAATAAATAAATAGATAAATATATCAAGAATCTTCCACAATACACAGACATAAATATGAACGAAGGCATTGGAAGTCCTACTTCTCTAGGCTATCCTACGTAGGACTCACAGCTGGGGAAGGACAGTAGGACAGGGAAAGGAATTAAAATATCCTATGACACTCACCTTCCTGGCTTTCGGCGAAGAGCACACATCCTAGGACCCAGAACTTGACGAAGATGTCCATGTTGATGTTTTGGGAAGAGAGAGGGAGAGAGAGAGTGAGAGCAAGAGAGAGAGAGAGAGAGAGAGAGCTGACGAATAATAGAAAGTCGTCTCTGCTTCTTCTTCTTCTTCTTCCACTTCTTCTTCTCTTCTCTCCTTTGGCTGAAGCTGCGGACTTTGGATGAGGAAGGGGCGTTGTTTTTTTTTTTTTTTTTTTTTTCCCCCTCTGTCGTAGTGCGCCTGGTGTTTATTCGGTTTTTGGTGGGCCTGGTTTGTCTCTGGTTTGCAGTTTTCACGCTGTTTTTTTTAGTCTGTTGTTCGTGGTTGCAATTAAAGAGTTTCGAAGTTTGTTTCTGATCGACTTTTCCCTAAAGGAACGAGACCCAATCTGGCTTTTCCTAAAAGAACGAGACCGGTCCCGTCAACTTCCTGCTTCCCGTTTTCCTAATTTCCGTCTTATGTCCTCCTCGTTTACTGTCCTTTTATCGATAATTTCGTTTATCAACTTCCTGTACTCCCTAATCCTCTATGAAAACGAGAAAACGAAATGGGATTAATGTTAACGAAAGGTCATTTCGTCAGCGTTGTCCAAACCAACTCGAGAGCGCGATCGCCAGCGCACGTGAGCTGCTGCTGGTTGGAGGCTGGCTGTCTTCGAAGGGGGAGGGAATCGTTCCACGGTTTGATCACGCCGCCTTCTGATACGGGAAAGTTGAAAGATTAGACAGGAGCGATGGGAGGCGGATGGAGTTAGAGATATTAGGACAATCCTCTCCTCTCCCGCGGTCAAGGTCGCAGCTCCGCCCAGCTGAGGGGAGTGGATGGGGGTTAGAGAGGTGGGGAGGGAGGAGAGAGAGAGAGAGAGAGAGAGAGAGAGAGAGAGAGAGAGAGAGGGGCGGTGGGAATGTATGGGGTTGGCTGTAAATACGTTCCTGGAGGGGTTTGGGAAGGGGTTTGGTTCTTCAAGACACTTCCTATATGGGGTTGGACTTTCAGATACACTTCCTAATTTGGGGTTGGACTTAGAAAATACCTCTTTTGGGAGGGGGGTTAGATGAGAAAATACCTCTTGTGGGAGGGGGTTAGATGAGAAAATACCTCTTGTGGGAGGGGGTTAGATGGACTTTCAAATACTCTTCCTAATTTGGGGTTGGACTTTGAAAATAACTCTTTTGGGAGGGGGGTTAGATGATGGACTTTCAAATACACTTCCAAATTTGGGGTTGGACTTGGAAAATACCTCTTTTGGGAGGGGGTTAGATGATGGACTTTCAAATACACTTCCTAATTTGGGGTTGACTGGGAAATACCTCCTCCGCTATATATTTCAAATCTGAAGGATTTATCAAAATACTTACGGGCAAAATCTCTTACTAATAAAAAAAAAGTCAGGAATGAGGATTTGACAAAGTGTCTCTGGGCAAAATCTGCTATTAATAAAAGTCAAAAGTTTCCCCAGAGAAGATTAAAAAAAATATTCCAGCCTCAGTTTTGTCAAAATCACTTTGACTGTCTGCGGAAATTGACAGAATCTGTTTTCCTAATAATTATATAATAATTTTTTGACAGAATCACTCAATTTTTTAATTGTTTTTTAAAAAATTTTTGTGGCGAGAATTTACTCGTTTCGACTAACGGAAGTCTAAGGAAAAAGTCACTGGAAGTCTTAAAAAGTCTTTTTCTTGGTAAAATCACTGGTAAATATATATATAAATATGTATATATATATAATGTATAAAATCTTTTTTATATCAGAACTTTACCAATTCACTCAATGTTCCACAACAGATAAGCGATGTCCTTTGCTATGAGGTCCAGGGGATTAAATAGGACAGAATTGGGTTCGAACTTGGGGTCACTTCAGACCCCAAAGGATCGAACCGGGATCGAACTTGGGGTCACTTCAGACTCCAAAAAAGGATCGAACGTGGGGTCACTTCAGACTCCGAACAAGATCGAACTTGAGTCACACGGGATCGAACTTGGGGTCACGTCAGACTCCAAAAAAGGATCGAATTTGGGGTCACTTCAGACTCCAAAGAGGATTGAAATTGGGATCGAACTTGAGTCACTCGGGATCGAACCGGGATCGAACTTAGTCACTCGGGATCGAACCGGGATCGAACTCTCAGCGAGGGTCACTTCAGGATCGAACCAGTGTCACTACTTCGTTCGTTCTCGCTCCCGAGTACAACCGACCAGCAGCGGCGGCGGCGGCGGCGGCGGCGGCGGCGGCAGCAGCAGCAGTAGCAGTAGCAGCAGCGGCGGCTGGAGAGAGAGAGAAAGGGAGAGAGAGAGAGAGAGAGAGTGAGTGAGTGAGTGAATGAGTTTCGAGCCGGAGAGAGAGAGAGGGAGAGAGAGATGGAGAGAGAGAGAGAGATTGGTCGACTTGCTCGTTCTGAATCTTGTCGACTACTGAGGAGGCGAGAGAGAGAGAGAGAGAGAGAGAGAGAGAGAGAGAGAGAGAGAGAGAGACCCGCACGTGGTACTAAGCAAGTCTCGCTGAGCACCGGGTAAGACCCCCCCCCCTACAGAGAGAGAGAGAGAGAGAGTTTTCTCTCCTTCAAATTCTTTTCCCGATGCAAAACTCTGCTAAATTGTGGCAAATTTTGGTCAACAATTCGGGAGGACCCGTTTTTGGGAGACCAGAATAAGGAATAAAAAAAAAGAAGAATGAAAGAAAATGATAACAAAAACTGCAGAATAATAAAATAGAAGAGAAAGATAATGAAAAAGTTAATGTAGAATTGTCACTGATGATTTACGAGAGAGAGAGAGAGAGAGAGAGAGAGAGAGAGAGAGAGAGAGAGAGAGAGAGAGAGAGAGAGAGACTTCAGTCTTGCGCAGATGTTCCTGACTTGAATTGTTGAAAATCAGTTCGAGATGATTTTCAAGATCACTGGAGATTGAATGAAGATTTTCAAGAAGACCACAGGAGATTATGTGAAGATTTCAAGAAGACTCGTCGAAGATTTACCAGAAGATCACGGAAGATTGGAAGAAGATTTCCACTGAAGACTTGTTCAAGATTTCCAAGTTGATCACAGTGAACTGAGTGAAGATTTACGACAAGACCACAGAAGATTGGATGAAGATTTTCGAGAAGATCACAGAGGACTCGTCAGGGAAGATTTTCGAGAAGGCCACAGTGAACTGAATGAAGATTTTCGAGAAGAACACGGAAGATTTTCGAGAAGACTTGTTGGGGATTTGCAAGATCGCACAAAAAACTCGCTGGAGATTTTCAAGAGGACCGCAAAAGACTGAGCGAAGATTCCCAAGAAGACCACGGAAGATTGAGAGAAGATTTACGAGAAGACGCACAAGGAGCGACTACAGAAGAGGAACTTTTTCCTCCAACTTCCTGAAGAAGAAGAAGGAGAAGGAGAAGAAGAGTTAGAATGAAAAGTAAGATTGAAAAGACACTTGAGAAGATACGTCACAAGAAGAATTAAGAAGAGGAAGAGGAAGAAGAAGAAAAGAATGAAGGTGTTGGGAGTAGAGACAGATAGATAGACAGACAGACAGATAGATAGATAGATAGCAGTGGCAACAGCTTAGGCCTTGTCCGAGGAAGAGAACGGATTCGACAGCTATCGGGATGGGAGAGAGAGAGAAAGAGAGGCGACTGACTAGCTCCGACCTTACTCTGACAACTGCTTGCCGTCAACTGACTCCACAGTTCGGGCTGAGTCTCTATATCCCTGTCTCTCTCTCTCTCTCTCTCTCTCTCTCTCTCTCTCTCTCTCTCTCTCTCTCTCTCTCGGGGAGAGAGAGAGAGAGAGCTCGTTTTCATAAGAAAAGTATGCGCTCACGCGAAAACTGTGGAGAGGGCGCACGCATGCCCGCTTGCGTGCGTGCATGCAGATATGCTTGTTTTTGCTTTATATGTGCTTGTATATATATATTTATATATATATATGTATATGTATATATATATATATATATATATATATATATATATATATATATATATATATAGAGAGAGAGAGAGAGAGAGAGAGAGAGAGAGAGAGAGAGAGAAATGTGTCTCACTGCTACTATGTTGACTAAGCATAATAATAATAATAACAATAATAATAATTTATTATTGTCATTCAGTAGTAATGGTATTTAATAGAAATTATTTAATAATAGTAATAATAATAATAATAATAATAATAATAATAATAATAATAATAATAATAATAATAATAATAATAATTTAATTAAATATTGTCATTCAGTAGTAATAATATTTTAGTACAAATAATAATAATAATAATAATATAAATATAAGTATTATTGTTATTATTAGTATTATTATTATTATTATTATTATTAAATAAGAATTTGTATTATAATATTATTACTATTGAATGACAATATTTAGTAAATAATAATAATAATAATAATAATAATAATTATTATTATTATTATTATTATTATTATTATTATTATTATTATTATTATTATTATTATTATTATTGTACAAACATAAACAGCGTCTCAAGTAAGTGAAATAAGATTACTTACAACCATAGATTTTATTGCCTATTTCAATATCGTATTATAATTCCATCAAAATCCGTTTATCCAACTCGAGATATCCTGTGGAATATGCTGTGATATATCCTATGAAATGGCCTGTGAGACATCCTGTGGAATATTCTGTGAGGTATCCTGTGGGATATCCTGTGAAATATCCTATGGGATATCCTATGTAATATCCTGTGAGATATCCTATGGCATATTCTGTGAGGTATCCTGTGGGATATCCTATGAAATATCCTATGTAATATCCTATGAAATATCCTGTGAGATATCCTATGAAATATTCTATAGGATATCCTATGAAATATCCTGTAAGATATCCTATGAAATATTCTATAGGATATCCTATGAAATATCCTGTGATATATCCTAAGAGATATCCTATGAAGTATTCTATAGGATATCCTATGAAATACCCTGTAAGATATCCTATGAAATATTCTATAGGATATCCTATGAAATAACCTAAGAGATATCTTATGAAATATCGTAAGAGATACCTATGAGATATCCTGTGAAATATCCTGAGAGATATCGTATGATATCCTATGAAATATCCTGTGTAGCATCCTGGTAGATATCTTATGAAATATCCTATGTAATATCCTGTGAGATATCCTCTGAAATATTCAGTGAGGCATCCTATGACATATCCTATGAAATATTGAATGAGGCATCCTATGAGATATCCTATGAAGTATTCTGTAATATATCCTGTAAGATATCCTATGAGACATCTTATGAAATATCCTGATATTTAGGAAATATTTAATATTAATATTACATATTTAATATTCTGGGAAAAGGAGGATTTTGCAGACCTATACTTTACATAGTGAGAGAAAGTGAGAGAAAGCGAGAGGGAAAAGTACTTTCTCTCTCTTCTCTCAGGATAGAAAGTAGCGTCTGGTCTGCAGGCACATGCGGAACTTTCGTTTGGTCACGTGATATGAGAATATTTGGGCATTTGAGGTCAAATATGACCGTAATTTGACAGACATTTTATCTGGCAGAGGTCCAAGAACCCTCGATCATCTGACTGATCTTTTGTCCTTGCGCCGCTCGTCAGAAGTGGCAGTAATATAAGAGAAGGTCAAGGGGTCATTTAACTTCAAGGGCATCTTTGTTCTGAGTACCTGGTCGTTAGTGGATTGGAGTGGACTGGTGTGTCAATCCTTAGGATGTTTCACTAAGAGAAATATGTGGATAGGTTTTGTAATTTTATATAGATAAGTGAATATTGCTATTGTTAAACCTGTATCCAATAATCCAATTTATATATATATATATTTACACACACACACTCTCTCTCTCTCTCTCCATCTATCTTGGAGCCACCACGTGCGAGAGGAGAAGAAGAAGAAGAAGAAGAAGAAGCAGCTTCGAACTCAACCCTTTGGTCTTAGTTACCTAATTAAATGTCGAAAAATATGATTCATCAGATCCAAGAGACAATAAGCTTCTGTAAAAAGGGATTCATTCTTTCAATTGGCCGATTGTGTGACTCTGCGAGTCTCCCGTCAAAAATTGTGGGGACAAAGAAGGACAGGGAGCGATTGTTTGGTGGTGTTGGAGTGAGAAGGGAAAAATGTGAGTGTATTGTTTGGGGGGAAAAGTGTCGCAGATGTTGGTACAATTAGGTGCGCATAATCTATGTGTATATGCGTGTATGCATAGGTTATGTATATATATATATATATATATATATATATATATATATATATATATATATATATATATATATATATATATAGAGAGAGAGAGAGAGACTCATGATTATAATCTGATGATAATTATTACAAGTACTTCCTTTTAATCTTCAATCGAGGATGAACCACTGTGCAGAAGACCCTTTAGCCCCAGACACAAACTGCATCAACCACCTCAATCATGTATATACCCAGGTTTTCTGGGCATAAGACCCATCCTTTACAATACCCATTCCAGTCCCTCTATCAGGAATTCTTAGGTCATATTCATTCCAACCCATTGCCTCCCATTCCTTCAACATGCTCAGACCATTTAAAAAATTTCTGATTTTAGTCTAATCCCCAAAAAGTGGGTCGTAAATTTTAAAGTCTCCCATTCCTTGGACATGTTCAGACCATCAAAAAAAATACTGATTCCAGTCTAACCCCCAAAAAGTGGGTTGTAAATTTCTGATTCCAGTCTAATCCCCAAAAAGTGGGTTGTAAATTTTAAAGTCTCCCATTCCGTGCACATGTTCAGACCATCTAGAAAAAATTCTGATTCCAGTCAAATTCCCAAAAAGTGGGTTGTAAATTTCTGATTCCAGTCTAATCCCCAAATAGTGGGTTGTAAATTTTAAAGTCTCCCATTCCTTGTACATGTTCAGACCATCTAAAAAAATTCCGATTTCAGTCTAAACCCCGAAAAGTGGGTTGTAAATTTTAAAGTCTCCCACTCCTTACACATGTTCAGACCATCTGAAAAAAAATTCAGATTTAATTATCCTAATAAAAAAAATGGTTTGTAAATTAAAAAAAAAAAAAAATCACAGCAACGACAACAAGCATAATGCTAATAACCCTTTCGATCCCCTTGGCATTCCAACATCTGGATTCCCATTCCGAAAGAGCATTGCCTGCATAAAAGAGGCCATTAGTTGTATGTGAAAAAAGTGGGAGATCTATTTTGAGTTTCTTTTCACTATTATCAAACTCCCACGCCTTCGGCCTTTTATTCTTTGGGGCGTGACAAATGGAGAGTAACTTCAGATGAAAGGGATTAGAGAGAGAGAGAGAGAGAGAGAGAGAGAGAATATCCTAGGAAAGACCAGAGTTATTCCTCATTATTTTTTGCGATTACGCCCACCAATTCCTCTCTCTCTCTCTGTTTTCTATAGAAGATAATCCTTTAGTAATGTCTCTCTCTCTCTCTCTCTCTCTCTCTCTCTCTCTCTCTCTCTCTCTCTCTCTCTTTATAAGAGTTGAACAGCTAGAAAATTCTACCATATATTTATATATATATTTAGATAATTTCATAATCGTCCTCTCTCTCTCTCTCTCTCTCTCTCTCTCTCTCTCTCTCTCTCTCTCTCTCTCTCTCTCTCTCTCTCTCTCTTCTATAACAGCTGAACATTAGGAAATTCTACCAAATACAATTATATACAGAATCTCAGATAATCTCATAAACTCTCTCTCTCTCTCTCTCTCTCTCTCTCTCTCTCTCTCTCTCTCTCTCTCTCTCTCTCTCTCTCTCTCTCTCTCGTGGGAGTTATATGGTGACTTGAGACGTTAAGGTCAAACTTCTTTGACACAAGTCCAAGGTGTTTCAGGGTTGCTCTAGAATGCCATAAAATACGGTTTTTTGTTTATATATTTTATTTTATTTCATTCCTGATTCATTCGTTGATGTGTCTTTTGTTTCCCAGTTTTTTGTTTTTGTTTTTTTTTTATTTGGGTCGTGTCAGTAATGTTATTCATTTTTTTAATTGTTTTTGTTATTTCTAATGATGATAATTAAATAAATAATAATAATAATAATTTTATTATTATTATTATTATTATTATTATTATTATTATGATAACTAATAAGAAAAGTGATAAGTTGATAACAGTAATATATTATGTTTGTAGTTATTATTATTATTATTATTATTATTATTATTATTATTATTATTATTATTATTATTATTATTATAACTAAAATATACGTGATATACTTGATAACAGTAATATATTGACTTAGTAGTTATCATTATTATTATTATTATTATTATTATAACTAATAAGAAAAGTTATATAGTTGATAACAGTAATATATTCTCTTTATTATTATTATTATTATTATTATTATTATTATTATTATTATTATTATTATTATTATTATTATTATTATTATTATCACCAGGCATCACATATCATTACGACAACGAAAATCAACACCCAATTATCATTATAATCCATAAAAAAAACCATTAACACTTACAATAACGCCAATGACACTTCCAGAACCAATTGATTCATTTGCATTTTATCACCGAAAACCAACTCGCAAGTCAGATCTCGCATGATAGAAAATAATTAACAACCTAATTTGTTCAATTATCCCCGGGGGATGTCCGTGTGAGGTTTTTTCAAAAAGGTTAAATGTGTTTTTGTCTTGATTAGTTGTAGATTGTTTTGAAAGAGGGTGTGTGTTGTAGGTAGATAGATGGATTGGTAAGGTACATGTTCATTTTATTATAATATTGTCTTGATATATATATATATATATATATATATATATATATATATATATATATATATATATATATATATATATATATATATATATATATATATATATATATGTGTGTGTGTGTGTGTGTGTGTTTTAAATTAATCTACGTAATGTAAAGTCTGAATCGCAAATGTTATTCAAAATCGAGGAATGCTTTTATCATCAACCACACACTCGCTTTCAAATGACACTCCAGAACTCCCAGTTTCAGTTCAGAGACTTTTACCCCGCAATACCCAAGAACATCGAGAGAGAGAGAGAGAGAGAGAGAGAGAGAGAGAGAGAGAGAGAGAGAGAGAGAGAGAGAGAGAGAGAGAGATGAAGACTATACATACAGCTTATGTTTCAAACCATTTTTGCGTGTCCATCATTAAAGAAGATGGCTCCATCCATCCATCTCTCTCTCTCTCTCTCTCTCTCTCTCTCTCTCTAGGAAAATCATTGCCCACGGCAAATTCATCCTTGATCCCCTAGAGAGAGAGAGAGAGAGAGAGAGAGAGAGAGATTCTCCCGGATGATGTAATATTGTCTCACGATTTCATCTGTGGTTCTCACGCCCCATTGTGGCCCACTGCCTGTCGCATCATACCCACTTCATGTTACCTTCGTGTCGTTTCAGCCCAGGCGTCAAGTGGACCAACCCCTAACCCCAAAAACTGCACCCCTTTCAAATTCATCGGGGTGTTGAAACCGTCTTGGAATTTCACAAATTAAAAAGAAGCATTCGACAAATTCTGACAAATTTAACAGAATGAAAAACATTCTTAGAGAATGTTAGAATATTGTCAAAGATAATGTTTATACAGGACTGGAGCCTCGTCGAGGTCACCTCACCAACAGAAAGACATTGACATTTCCAAAAAAAAAAAGAAAATTAATAAATATATATTTTTAACACGTAAATCCTTTTAACAAAAACCTAAGCTTCTTTTAAAACCTCTTTGACATAATATGCTGATATATTTATGTATTAATATATTATAAATATATTACTCTATCTGCATTTAAATGCGTCAAATCCGGGCTTACTCTCTCTCTGACATTTGGACATCAAAGGGGGGCCGCCGCGTATTATTGTCCCGTTGGCGTAATCGTCACGCCCACGCCCATTTTTTGGGCAAATGGTAAAACGAGGGGTTGGGGGGCGGGGGGATGCTGACACGCCCTAATGACATAATCTCGTTAATACGATAATAAGGATTTTTTTATTATTGATGTTTTTTTTTTTTTGTTAGTAGTTTGTAATGTCAGTGGGAATTAGGTGACATTGGGGAGAGAGTCGAGCTGGCAAGTCCCTTCCCAAGGACGGTACGTACCGTTTCGGAAGTCATGTGCTCAGAAAAAAAAAAAAACATCCTTCAGGTCCGTAGATTTGATTCCATTAAAAAAAACTGCTCCGTAGCAGTACTTAAGCTAAAAAAAAAAAAAAAACTTCTCCATTGGTGCTGGAGTTTTTTTTTGTCACTTAAAAAAAAAAAACACCATCTGAACCTGGAGGTTGTTTGTTTATCATCATATACTTTCCCCAGAAGGCAGAAAAACTACCAACCTTCATTCCTGAAAGTTATTTCTGTTGATTTTAATACTATTCTTACTAACAATAAAAAAAAAAAACATAGCCTGCACTTGTGTGGAAGTTTTTGCGTGGAAGTTTCTTTTGCTGAAAGATTCATCCAAAACACCTATACAAAAAAAAAAAAGCTACAAGACTCCAGATGTATGTAACTATTTTTATATACAGATTTCGTCGTGTATCCAACTACAATAAAAAAAAAACTACTACCCTCAGGCCTGTGGAAGGATTTTCGCAGAGATTCGTCCTGCACCTCTGTGTTTGAAGAAAAAACTTGTACCCTTCATGGTTGTAGAGGTAATTTTTTTTTATTCCAAACTATACTTACCCACTTAAAAAAAAACTACCAGCTTCCAGTCGTGTGGAAACTTTTTTTTTTTTTTTTTGTAGATTTCATCCTACAAGAAAAACTCCCAGGTAACTTTAAATTTAAAAAAAACCTGAAATGTGGTAGTTATATCATTACAGATCTTACCATCTGATACGAAAAAAACTAAAAGTAACTTTAAATAAAAAAAAACTGAGCTCTGGTAGTTATATCCTAACAGATCCTACCATCTTATACGAAAAAGCTACAAAGTCGAAACTCAAAAAAAAAAAAAAATGTTTATAGATCTCATTCTATACCTCCCACACGAGAAAAAAAACGCGCCTTCAGACTGGACAAAAAAAAACTCCCCAAAAAACCTCTGGAGTGACTCAGAGTAAGCAAGTTGAGAGAGAGAGAGAGAGAGAGAGAGAGAGAGAGAGAGAGAGAGAGAGAGAGGTAGTGGGAATGTTCATTGCAATGTCTGGGGCGAAAATGCCATACTGGTAAGAGATATATATTGATGGTAATCGATGTTGTGCATAATCGTATTTCCTGAGATATTGCTGTTACAGTGTCTTTGGGAAACTCTCACTCTCTCTCTCTCTCTCTCTCTCTCTCTCTCTCTCTCGGGGTGTATGTGTCTGTTTGGGATTCATCTCTCTCTCTCTCTGTCTCTCTCTTTGATGTGTGTATGTATCCCTTTTTGTGAATTACTCTCTCTCTCTCTCTCTCTCTCTCTCTCTCTCTCTCTCTCTCTCTCTCTCTCTCTGTCATGTATGTATCCCTTCTCTCTCTCTCTCTCTCTCTCTCTCTTCTATAACAGTTGAACATTAGGAAATTCTACCAAATACAGTTATATACAGAATCTCAGATAATCTCATAAACTCTCTCTCTCTCTCTCTCTCTCTCTCTCTCTCTCTCTCTCTCTCTCTCTCTCTCTCTCTCTCTCCTTCCTTCCTTCCTTCCTTCCTTATTGTTCCTCTCCGTAGTGTTTTCGCCCAGGAAGTTAGTGCGTCTAGACCTCTATATTCCCACTTAGCTTACATATGAGAATTGCCACCGAGGAATGTTCTGACGATCTTGGCTGCAGACTGGAACTTCGGCAAACAATCATCTTGTTTTGTCGGGACTTCCGGGTCTAGGTTTGACCCATTACGTCTCGCGAGAGACCTCAGAGGTGTGTTGGGAGGCAGGAATGGGAGGGGCGTTGTGTTTAACCCGGGTCATTGAGACGGCACTAGGGAGTAAACGTTCATCGGAAATTTCAAAAACGTGTTGGTGTTCTGGGCGCATTGGAGGGATGTTTCTCGAATTCCGAGGCCTTGGTTAGAATCACAAAAATGTTTGGATATTCTGTCGATTCTAGGTAGGACGTTAAGCTTCAGGGAAGGTGCTGCGTAAGGCCTGCTTTGCGTGGTACACTGTAGGCGCGTGCTTCATATTATTATTCATAATATGGACCCCTTCACATAGAACAAGTCCACAGGGGGCCATTGACCTGAAATTCAAGCTTCCAAAGAATATTATGGTAATCATTCAAAAGAATTAACAGAAAGTGATGGGAAATGCAGAAAAAAAGAGAGATCAGTTATTAGAAAAAATTGAATTAACAAATAAATAAATAAATAAATAAGTGAAAACGTAAGAAAGGACCTCTGGAGGCACATATATTCCATATTGTTGCTGCGGTTCATAAATGACTGAATTTCATTCCTTATCTTAACCAGGCTAACGATTTTCAGCAAAGACCTGTCATTGTTGTTGCTGTGAGGGTCCATTTTCTTTTTTCCAATATCTTGCTGGACGCGCTCGCGCGCCTGAAAGAGAGCTCACGGTAATCGCGCAGCCTGAATAAACCCCGTTTGACAAAGACCCCACACTTTTACGAGAATTTCTAATCTGAGTTTGTAAATGGAAGCTGTGATACGGTTGATGGTCTCTCTCTTTCTCTCTCTCTCTCTCTCTCTCTCTCTCTCTCTCTCTCTCTCTCTCTCTCTCTCTCTCTCTCTCTCTCTCATGTGTGTGTGTGTGTGTCTCTCTCTCTCTCTCTCTCTCTCTCTCTCTCTCTCTCTCTCTCTCTCTCTCTTTCTGTGTGTATGTACCTGTTTGTGATTCTCTCTCTCTCTCTCTCTCTCTCTCTCTCTCTCTCTCTCTCTCTCTCTCTCTCTCTCTCTCTCTCTCATGTGTGTGTATGTCCCTGTTTGTGATTATCTCTCTCTCTCTCTCTCTCTCTCTCTCTCTCTCTCTCTCTCTCTCTCTCTCTCGTTGTTGGTGCCAATTTCCACATTAGAGTATAATTACTCCTAAATACCATTTTTTTCTGTAATTATTTGTTTGTAGAAGTTTCAGCCGAGTACTCGGGGCTACGTAATTACAGTTTGTAGGAACACCATTACAGAATTGATTACTTTGTACGCCTCGGAATGCCTACAAAAACTGGATTTGTGAATATCTGGAATGGGAATCGGGAACTTTTAGCACTTATTTTTTTTAATTGGTTCCAGGGTGTTGGTGGATGGTTGGACGTTACGTTCCTATTACATTCCTATTCCAGATTCCGGGTACCTTAAATTGGTTTGAGGAATTGGGGTCCCTGTTTGTGACAGGTGAGACAATTGACTTTCCCTGACTTGACATGACTTTCTCAGGCTTTCAATGACTTTCCATAGCTTTCTCTGGCTGTCAGTGACTTTCAGTTACTTTCTATGACCTCCGACTTTCCATGGCTTTTCAGTCTTGGACTGGGAGGTCATTCCTTGTAGGTTCATTCGAGACCATAAGTCCCGACCTATGGACGTTACGTCCCGTTGAGAAATTCTGGTGATTGTACCTGCGTTCTGCATACTTGTTTGTGAAGATGATTGCCAAATTGAATTTTTATCCGTATATTTATTTCTTGTGCGTAACAAAAATAAACTACGGGTGCCTTGGGCCATTCTTTGAGAGGGTACGTAACGTCCTTAGGACCGTGACGTTCCGTCCAGACCACAGACCAGATCACACGACTTTTACTTGAGACGGCGTGGGAACGCTAGTACAAGTATAGTCTTTCACTGACACATCAATGAAAGTTCTCTCTCTCTCTCTCTCTCTCTCTCTCTCTCTCTCTCAGGTACGTCATTGGGATACCGTCTTGTACGCATAGCGCACGACACTGTTTCCAGTACGGACCGTCCTGGGCAATGTACGGACTCGACTTCAGAATCTGCAGGGCTTTACAAAGTCATGTTTTGACAGAAGAAGAAGATGAAGGCTTTGTTTACATTTTGAGATCGGTTGAGGTGCCACATAGGCTTTTTTGTGCGTTATTATTATTATTATTATTATTATTATTATTATTATTATTATTATTATTATTATTTATTATTATTATTATTATTTTTATCTAGCCATTTCAAACCACTCATTATTATTATTATTATTATTATTATTATTATTATTATTATTATTATTATTATTATTATTATTACCTGTAGAATGGAGAGTTATTCCTGGAGGTGTTAATCATACCATTCCAAGCCGCCCTTCGATTTGTTCCTCCTGACAGGTTGAGGGGTGAGGCCTGAAGCCCTTGGGGTTCGCCCACCTTGGGTCTAACCCTCCACAGTCGACTGACTGCTAGGCATTGCTTAGGTCGACTGACTGGGTTCAGTCGGTGTATGACGAGGTGGAGTTATGAATTTTAGAGAATTATTTTTCGAATTATTCTTTTTATATTTTTTAATATTTCTTCGCTTTTTTATTTATCGTTTTTTCGTTTTTCTTTTGTTTGTCTGTTTATCTGATTATTTGTGTTATTTGATTGTTTTTTTTAATCTCGTTCTTTCGGGTTTTTTATTGTTCTGGGAGTTATTGGTTCTTTGGGGCTATTTCTGTGTGAATGATAATAATAATAATAATAATAATAATAATAATAATAATAATAATAATAATAATAATAATAATAATAATAATAATAATAATAATAATAATAATAATAATAATAATAATAATAATATAATAGTAATAATAATAATAATAATAATGTTAATAATAATAATATAGATTTTTTTGTAAATTTTTTATGAACATTTTTTCTCATATATATAATATAATTTATATATGAGAAAAAATATATATAATATACATATGAGTGCATGTGTTTGTGCACACATACAACAACAGCTCTGCCCCAACAACAACAACAACAAAACAACAAACACGAACTACGAAACGCCAGCCAAACATACCATCAATATCACCACCTCCTCACAAACCGTAACACACCAAAATACATAAATATATAAAACAAGTGCCGCGCGTCTGATTATTTTCATGCCCGCGTCCACGCGGCGTCCATCACAGCGGCGGGGCGGCGGTCCGTTTTTGGGGGGTCCGGATGATTCGATTATGGAATAATTCAAGTGGAAATCCCCGCGTGGAGTCGAATTCTGTACGCCCGGTTGTAGTGATGAGAATGGGACTTGGAAATGAATCGGTTTTGGGGGCGGGGCGGGGGTCAGAGGGGGCGTTGTATAGGTGTTTGTTTCGTTGTTGGTGAGAAGAGGGGGCAGGTTTGTTTTTTCCGTTGTGGGATGGTTTTGGGATGTGTTTTTGGTTTTGTGTGTGTATGTATGTGTGTTTGTGTTGTGTTTGTGTGTATATATATGTGTGTGTTTGTGTATGTATGTGTGTGTTTTGTTATATGTGTTTGTGTTTGTGTTTATATGTTTTTGTGTTTGTTATGTTTATGTGTGTGTTTTTGTGTTTGTATATATATATATGTGTGTGTTTTTGTGTTTATATATATATATATATATATATATATATATATATATATATATATATATATATATATATATATATATATATACACACACACACACAAAACACAAAATCCACTGATTACTTTTTAGCAGATAAGTCTATAAGTGTAAAATAACCACAGTGTCCTCTTAACTTCTATAGAATTCTTACCACTTAATGCATTGATAATTCTTGGAATCCCAGAGAGTATCACTCACAAAAGGTGTTCCAGAACCCGGATAACCGTGACATTGCAGTGTCAGCAGAGTTCTTGAAGCGTCTTCATTATGGAACTGCACCAGAAGAATCCAGTTGCTGGGAATGAAGCCAGCAAATTCCAGTGCTGGAACCTAGCGAACAAACTCTGGAACTGGAATTGAGTCGGCAAAATTAATTCCTGAAATTCAAAACTTGCAGTGGAATTGAGACAGCCGAATCTGGTAAAGAGAGCTGGAACTAAAAACCAGAAAAACGGACAAACTCTGGAACTGGAACTAAACCAGAAAAATCAATTCCTGGAACTGAGCCAGCAAAATCCAGTACTGGAACTTAGCGAACAAACTTTTGAACTGGAATTGGGAAAGAAAAATCATATTGCTGGAACTGTGCCGGTAAAATCCAGTTCCTGGAACTTTGCAAATGATTTTATTGCACTGGAACTGCGCCGGAGAAATCAGTTCCTGGAACTCAGCCAATAAAATCCCAGTTACTGGAACCTACCGAACAAACTCCGGGTCTCAAACTGCAAGAAATCCAGTTGCTGGAATCAGGCCAGCAAATTCCAGCACTGGAACCTAGCTAACAAACTCTTGAACTGGGACTGAGCCAGTAAAATAAATTCCTGGAACTCAACCAATAAAATCCAGTCACTGGAACTTGCGAACAATTCCCTTGCACTGGAACTGATATAACCAAATCCTACTTACTAGAAGAGAGCCAGGAAATTCATGGTACTGGAACTAAGCCGGAAAAATTAAATACCTGGAACCGTGCCAGCAAAATCCAGGTACTGGAACTTAGCGATTGAGCCACTAAGCTCTCGGTACTGGAATAAAGCTAGCAAAATTAAATTTCTGGGGTTGAGGAGCAAAATCCTTGAAATGGAATTAGAGCCATTGGAATTTTGGAACTGGAACTGAGGCAGAAGATACCTGGTAGTGGAACTGAGCTAACTAAATCCTGGTACTAGAACTGAGGCAGAAAAGTCTTAGTACTGGAACTGAGGCATTAAAATCAGATTGCTGGAACTGAGATATTAAAATCCAATTACTGAAGCTGAGGCATTAAAATCCAATTACTGGGACTAAGGCATTAAAATCACATTACTGGAACTGAGACATTAAAATCCAGTTACTGGAACTTAGGCATTAAATCCAATTACTGGAACTGAGGCATTAAAATCCAATTACTGGAACTGAGGCCATCAAACCCAATTACTGGAAGTGACCCAGCAAAATCCTTAAACGGGAAGTGACCCAGAAAAATCCTGGAATTGCAACTGACCCAGTACAATCTGGAACCAGTGCTGAGTCGCCGATTACTGGGACAATAATTGGACCTGGAACTGAGCCAGCAGATCCATAGAACTGGAATCGAGCCACCAAAAGTCTTGAACTGGAACTAAGCCTGAAAAATCCTGGTACTCAAGGAAAACCTTGGTACTGGAACTGCTCCAGAAAAATCCTTCCACTGGAACTGAGCCAGCCAAATCCAGTTGCTGGAACTGAGGAAAACTTAGGTACTGGAACTGAGACAGCAGAATCCAGTTGCTGGAACCGAGGAAAACCTTGGTACTGGAACTGCTCCAGAAAAATCCTTCCACAGGAACTGAGCCAGCCAAATCCAGTTGCTGGAACTGAGGAAAACTTAGGTACTGGAACTGAGACAGCAGAATCCAGTTGCTGGAACCGAGGAAAACTTTGATACTGGAACTGCTCCAGAAAAATCCTTCTACAGGAACTGAGCTAGCCAAATCCAGTTGCTGGAACTGAGGAAAACTTAGGTACTGGAACTGAGACAGCAGAATCCAGTTGCTGGAACTGAGGAAAACCTAGGTACTGGAGCTGCTCCAGAAAAATCCTTCCACAGGAACTGAGCTAGCCAAATCCAGTTGCTGGAACTGAGGAAAACTTAGGTACTGGAACTGAGACAGCAGAATCAGTTGCTGGAACCGAAAAACTTTGATACTGGAACTGCAAAAAATCATTCCAGTTGCTGGAACCGTTGCTGGAACTGAGGAAAACTTTGTTACTGGAACTGATACTGGAACTGCTCCAGAAAAATCATTCTACAGGAACTGAGCTAGCCAAATCCAGTTGCTGGAACTGAGGAAAACTTAGGTACTGGAACTAAGCTAGCAAAATCCAGTTGCTGGAACTGAGGAAAACCTAGGTACTGGAGCTGCTCCAGAAAAATCCTTCTACAGGAACTGAGCTAGCCAAATCCAGTTGCTGGAACTGAGGAAAACTTAGGTACTGGAACTGAGACAGCAGAATCCAGTTGCTGGAACCGAGGAAAACTTTGGTACTGGAACTGCTCCAGAAAAATCCTTCTACAGGAACTGAGCTAGCCAAATCCAGTTGCTGGAACTGAGGAAAACTTAGGTACTGGAACTGAGCTGAGATTACGATTGTGCTGGAACTGGGCCAGCAGTTACCTGATAGTGGAATCGAGTCAGCAAATCTTTGACGAATGGAATTGAGCCAGGAATCCCATAAACTGGAATGGAGCCAGCGAAACCCTAGTACTGGAACGGGGCCAGAAAAAAGCCCTATTTTTGGACTCTGTAATTATGGAAAATGCAGAGAAGTTAGAGTCATGTATATTGCATATATTTGAAGGACATGATCTCTTTGCAAAGATTTTCCAGAATTTGTGGTTTTTCGTGAGTGCTTCCAGTTGAGTGAGCTGGAATTATTATTGTTATTATTATTATTATTATTATTATTATTATTATTATTATTATTATTATTATTATTATTATTATTATTCATATGGAACAAGGCCATCACAGGGGCCATTGACTTAAAATTCAAAATAAAATTATTATTATTATTATTATTATTATTATTATTATTATTATTATTATTATTATTATTCAAAAGATGAACCCTATTCATATGGAACAAGCCCACCTCTGGGGGCCATTGACTTGAAATTCATTAGAAAGACGTAACAGGAAACAGGACAAGAAGAGACCTGACTTACTAAAAAACGAAAGGAAAAATAAATTAATAGATAAACAAGTAAAAGTTGCGCCGAAGTTTCCTCGGCGCAATCGAGTTTTCCGCACAGCCGCCACATCACACAATCAAGGCCACCGAAAATAGATCCACCTTTCGGCGGTCTCGGTATAATGCTGTATGAGCCGCGGCCCACGAAACTTTAACTGTATTCTCTCCCCCCCCTGGGGTGGGCCAACTCCTTTAATGCAGAAATTCGAGTGTTGCAAAAGTACTCTCTCTCTCTCTCTCTCTCTCCCTTGCAGATTAATGGGGTTCGGTGCTCGTGTTGGCAGGAACTAATTCCGTGTGAGGGTAGGTCAGTACTAAAAATGGCGTGTCGGGGCTTCCTACGCAATCGGCTGGTCGCTATTAATATGCGAACATAGCTGTGATTTTGTGGTCGCTACTTGACTGGACAGGTTTCCGGGTCATTTGCCCGGGTAATGGGTTTGTGCATTTTTGGCGTTCGGTTGTCCTTCTCTCTCTCTCTCTCTCTCTCTCTCTCTCTCTCTCTCTCTCTCTCTCTCTCTCTCTCTCTCAACATGAATTTATGCATTGGTACGCATTCATTCACAAATTCATTTATCGGAATATCCTTCTTTATAAACGTCCATTAACTCTTTCTGCGCTTTAATGGATTTTCGTAGAATGAATAAGATGAATAAAACTGAATTTATTCATACATTTACACATCCATTCCCTCTTTACGTAACACTGCAGTCTGACAGAAACTTGCAACGGACCCAGTGCTTTAGAGACCCTGGGAGAGGGACAGACTTTTAGCCAAGAGAGTACCATTAGTCATTGATTCTTGCAGTGGAAACCATTTGGGGGGATCTGGTGCCGCTGCAGTGGGTTACATGAAGGCCTGAGAGACGCTGGAGTTTCGAAAACTCAACAGACCAGAGATGGTCTCTTGGTGTCTCTGTCCAGTTTGAGCAGAAATGACCATTAGTCATTGATTCTTGCAGGGGAAACCAACTGGGGGATCTGGTTCTTTCTGCAGTGGGTCACATGAAGGCCTGAGAGACACTGGAGTATCGAAAACTCCACAGACCAGACCAGGTCTCTGCCCAGATGGTCATTGATTCTTGGTTCCTTCTGCAGTGGGTCACATGAAGGCCTGAGAGACACTGGAGTATCGAAAACTCAACAGACCAGAGATGGTCTCTTGGTGTCTCTGCCCAGTTTGAGCAGAAATGACCATTAGTCATTGATTCTTGCAGGGGAAACCACTGGGGGGATCTGGTTCTTTCTGCAGGGGTCAGAAACCACTGGGGAGCAGAAATGACCATTAGTCATTGATTCTTGCAGGAGAAACCACTGGGGGGATCTGGTTCCTTCTGCAGTGGGTCACAAGAAAACTCAACAGACCAAAGCAGGTCTCTAAGTGGTCTCTAGGTGGTCTCTCTACCCTATAAGAGCAGAAATGACCACTTGGGCATCTGGTCCCAGCAGAAGCAGTGGGTCACAAGAAGACCTTGGAGCCCCTGGAGTATCCAAACCCCAAACAGACCTAAATTGGTCTCTCAGTAGCTCTCTGGTAGGTCTCAAGGAGGTCTGAGGGGAAATGGCGTCACTGAGAGAGAGAGAGAGAGAGAGAGAGAGAGAGAGAGAGAGAGAGAGAGAGAGAGAGGGGAGGGGATGGGGGTTGCTCTATAACGCCAACAGCATGAATGAGAGAGTGAGTGAGTGAATCTTCGACTTCCAAAAGAGATACACAGTCTCTCTCTTTGTGTGTGTCATTTGCACCCGCAAAAAATGTATATAAAACTACCCCTTCTCCCCCCCTCTCTCTCTTCCCCTCCCTCGAAACCCTTCCCCTCCCCCCCTCCCCAGGGTGAATTTATTCCTCGCGTTTTTTGGCAGGGGGGGGGAGGGGAGGCCGGGGGAGAGAGAGAGAGGAGAGAAGAGAGAGATAGGGACTGAGCATCACATCTCTTTCCCTATGCGTGTCAGGACCCAGGGATGCAAATATGGATGCTGTGACAAGTGGGCTCTCTCTCTCTCTCTCTCTCTCTCTCTCTCTCTCTCTCTCTCTCTCTGAGTATGAAAAGAATGTTTATGTCTTCATTTTTTTGTTGTTGTCTCGTCCAAAGCAAAGATGTTTTGGGTTATTCATGCGGGATTTGGTTACTTTATGTACGCAACGGGAGTGGGATCATTTGTTACTTATGGGCTGGTTGGGTGCTTGATGCAAGCAAGCAGAGGGTTTGGTCCTTTATATATATGTGCATGTATATATCAATTGCTTGATACAAGCAGAAAATTTCATTCGCATCAAGTGGAAATTTATTGCTTGATACAAGCAAAAAGTTTCATTCGCATCAGGTGGGAATTTATTGCTTGATACAAGCAAGAACGTTTACTTCTGTTATTTCAGTAAACGCTTGTCGTTTGGTACAAGCAGTAACATTTATTAGCGTTAATTAATGGAGCTCTTTGCTTTATTCAAGCAGGGAATCACACTCATGTCATGTCATGCATAGGTTACTTCATTGATAAAATCAAAAACGCTTATTTTGTTTCATTTGCGTAGTAGTGTCTTGTCATTTACAGTCTAAAAGGTCCATTTGCTTGCTTGATAAAGGCAGAAAGGTTTTTAAATGTTTTCCATTTTTGCTTCATACAAGAGGGATCATTCATTTCTCTTACTCATGTGGGCATTTGTTGCTTGATAGAAGCTGCAAGGTTCGTGTGTATTAGTTCATTGGAATTTTGTTGCTTGATACAAGCAGGATTTAAAAAAAATATTTGTATGGACATCTGTTTTGTAATACTCAAAAAAGGTTTGTTCACTTTAAGTGGGGTTTTGTTGCTTGATACAAGCACGAAGTTTCTTTGTGTCGTTTAAGTGAAGGCTTATTGCTTGATACAAGCAGGAAATTTTAAAAAAATTTATATGGACATCTGTTTAATTCTCAACAGGAAGTTTCTTTGTGTTATTCGTGTGAAGGTTTATTGCTTTCTACAAGCAAAATGGTTTATTTGTGTTAATTACGATGAAGCTGGTTCCTTTACAAAAGCAGCAGGGGTTATTTTATATAATTTTTTTTGATAGAATATTTGTTGCTTGACATAATTAGGAAGTCTATGTAAATCCTTTTTGTTCCATGAAAAACACAGGAAGGTTTATCCTGCTGTTTATTTAGAAGTTTCTTTCATGACAAGGAAGAAGGTTTGCAAGAGCACAGCCAGGAAAGTTTTTATATAGAAATATATATATATATATATATATATATATATATATATATATATATATATATTGCTATGAGATATGAAAACATGCCTCTTAGTTGTCAATAGAAGGACCCACAATAGTACTCTTGTTTGGAAAGACGAAATGTATTTGTCAGAATATTTACAGAGCTTGAAGAAAACTATTGAGATGGCTTTGTCCGTCCGCACTTTTTTCTGTCCGCCCTCAGATCTTAAAAACTACCGAGGATAGAGGGCTGCAAATTGGTATGTAGATCATCCACCCTCCAGTCATCAAACATACCAAATTGGTAAGTCAAGAGATCATTGAGGCATTTAAAAACACACCTATCCTTTGAATATTCCCAGTATACTTTATATAAAGCCACTTAATTCGTATTTGTTTAATTAGATATTTATGGCTTCTGTCCTGCACGACCTTTGAGGACATATATTGACCTTATTTCATCTCCCAGGGTCTATTTTCAGTGGCCCTTCTGCCAATCAGTCGGCCCAGGAGGGTAGCTTAGCATTTTTGTCAGTTGGGGTTCGAAGTTTTGTGAGGTTTTGTTCAGCGTGGCAATTGTGTTTTAATGGTTAGGTCACTCTTACGACTTATTCTCAAGTGTCTGTATTCTTATAATTTTCTTCAGAGGATTTTTGTTATTTTCTTCAATGTGTTGCCTATATTTTAATAGGAACTGTATAAAATAATGAACTGTCTGTATTTTTATTATTTTCTTCAGTTGTATAAGGGTGTTTTGATAGGCACTTTTTAAAATATATTCTCAAGTGTCAGTATTTTCATTATTTTCTTCAGTTAAAAAATCCATCACCAAAAAATTTGTTTTCTTCAGAAACCATTTTTATGAAGTGACACTGAAGAAAATAATCAAAGTACTGACACTCAAGAATGTATTGTAAACATTGCTACCAAACCCTCTGACGACACTGAAGAAAACAGTAATATTCAAACACCTGAGAATCACATCCAGTCAAAACAATGACACTTTCCCCAATGGTAACGACAAACACTTGAATGAGACAAAGTGGAACCAACTCTTGAATGAGACAAAGAAAACGGGAATAAGTGCTGCAGGGGAAGGGGGGGAGAGGGAAAGCTATCTTAAATGAAAAGAAAACGGGAAGTGGAATAACGCTGGAGAGCTATATACGACATCGTATGCAATAAACCACATCTCACTGGGGGGGGGACAGAGGCTCCCCGCCCCCAAGCTCCCCCCAGTTGCAAATCCCGCCCGTTTATAGAGAAATTCTTTCAGGAAGAAGCCAAACGACAATTACCCTCCCACTCACTCCATTTTCTACTCCATAAAGCAGGCAAATAATAAAAACGAAAAAAAAAATAAATATAGAATGAAACTACTCGAGCATCCTGGGAGAGAGGGCTTCGTTCATTCATCTTCTCTCCCGGCTAGACGTGGATGAATGGCACCTCGGCGCCTATACTACCACCACTACTACTACTACTACTACTGCTATACCATTGGGGTGGAGGGGGGGGAGAGGGAGAGAGATGCCAGACACCACCGTCGTCCACATCAAAGCCTCCTGCCAATTCTTGAAAAGGGAGGCTTGATGTGATATTTCTTTTCTCCTGATCGTTTTGAAAGGGGGTTGGGGGAAGGGGTGGGGTAGGGGAAGAGAGGAGAGAGAGAGAGAGAGGGGGGCTCTGTTTACGAGTGTGTGTGTGTCCGTTCTCTATAGACTTTCCCAGAATTCATTCCTTCTGTGTGGCTGAGTTGTTTTGTCAATACCCTTCATTACTTATTTGGTAAATTGATTGTGTGTGTATATATATATATATATATATATATATATATATATATATATATATATATATATATATATATATATATATAAACAAAATCCACGAAGGAAAGAGAAACAATAGTTCTGCAAGGCCTTTTGACTTATAGTCCTTTACTTGGCAGACTGAAGAAATATAAAAATAAGTTTACAAAGATAGCTCATATAAATGACAGATGGGGATTGCAAAGGAAAAAATATGTATCTGGAATCCGACACAATTGAAGAATTAGTAGAACTGCCAAGACGGGTTTAAATATTTAAGAGTTTTTACAAAGGGTTAGGCTCGAAGCATTCAGAAGCAGGGACAGGACAATTAAAAGATTATACAAGGAGGTGAATGACCACCCAAAAATGTTATAAAAGTAAACTCAGTAATCCTTTTCATTTTTGTAAACAACAGTTTTTGCAAAATGAACATTTTTACAAAAAATTTTATTAAACATACGAAATACATAAAAAATATCTATAAGGTAACTGATTTGTAATTAAGTCAGTGATTTTATCTTTTAGGTCATTCTTGAACATTTTTCTAATACAGGGGTCCAAATAATACATGCCAGGGCTAAGGTTAAAATTTTTACAGCTGGAAGTAAGCTGTATATTAGCGGATTCTAAAAGATTTCGTGAAGAGAAATCTTTCGATCTGGCAGTCACTGAACTTTCAGTCCAGTTTATCCCGTGAGAGAGTTTCCATTTCAGTGAATGAGTATAGCATTGGATGTTGCCCAGTTTTGACATAATACTTATGATGTTTAATATGTGCACCTAAATCCTTGCTAGATTGGCCAGTATAAAAAAAGGATCAGTCCAAACATGGAATTTTATATATTATATGTTGTTGTTTTCTTTAGGTCTATTGTTGATTAATATTCGTTTTAGTGTGTTATCATAGGAAAAAACGAGGTTGACATTAGAAGATTTTAACAATGATTTTATGTTTTCAAAACCACTAAAATAAGGCAAGCTAAGAATGTTCTTAGAGGTTTCTTTCTCCATGTCACTTTCACTATATATAAAACTTTTTGTGGGCTTTAATATAACAAATATCTAGTATATGTGAAGGATAACATAAATCTGTTTCTATTCTTCTTATGTGTTCGATATCTTGATCCAAATACTGGGGACTGACAATACGCAATGCTCGTAAAAACACAGAATAAAAAATTGATATTTTAATATCGAGGTGGTGGCTGACTAAAAATGGAAATAAGTTAAGTTGTTGGTTGGTTTCCTGTAAATACTGAATTTGCACTGAAATGCTTCTCTATGTATTAAAACATCTAAGAAAGGGAGGTAAATGTCTTTATCTAATTCTAAGGTAAACTTAGTGGATGGTACCTGGTTGTTCAAATTAGAGAGCAAATCACTTACATCAATACCTGCAGGCAAAACATCTAAATTATCATCAACATATCTATACCACTCTAAAGGAGTATAAATGATATTAGGTAAATATCATTTTTCAAAGAATTCCATATACAAGTTTGGGAGGTTTTGGGATAAAGGGCTGCCCATTGCCTTACCAAATATTTATTGGTAAAATTCACCATTGAATATAAACTTACAATCACAAATGCACAACCTAGTGAGTGAAATAATATGAATTACCTCTACCTGTAAAGGCAAAAACCTCCTGGAAAGGCACGAACCTCCTGGAAAGGCAAAAACCTCCTGGAAAGGCAAGAACCTCCTAGAAAGCCAAGAACCTCCTGGAAAGGCAAAACCTGCTGGAAAGGCAAGAACCTGCTGGAAATGCAAGAACCTCCTGTAAAGGCAAGAGCCTCTCTGGAAAGGCACGAACCTCTTGAAAAGCAAAAACCTCCTGGAAAGGCACGAACCTCCTGGAAAGCGGAGAACGTGCTGGAAAGGCAAAAACCTCCTTGAAAGGCAAGAACCTCCCAGAAAGGCAAGAACCTCCCAGAAAGGCACGAACCTCCTGGAAAGGCCTGGGAAGGCAAACTCCTGGAAAGGCAAAAACCTCCTGGAAAGGCAAAAACTTGCGGGAAAGGCAAGAACCTCCTGGAAAGGCAAGAGCCTCTCTGGAAAAGCACGAACCTCTTGAAAGGCAAAAACCTCCTGGAAAGGGGAGAACCTGCTGGAAAGTCAAAAACCTCCTGGAAAGGGGAGAACCTGCTGGAAAGTCAAAAACCTCCTGGAAAGGGGAGAACCTGCTGGAAAGTCAAAAACCTCCTGGAAAGGGGAGAACCTGCTGGAAAGGCAAAAACCCCCTTGAAAGACAAGAACCTCCCAGAAAGGCAAAAACCTCCTGGAAAGGCAAGAACCTCCTGGAAAGCCAAGAACCTCCTGGAAAGGCAAGAACCTCCTGGAAAGGCAAAAACCTCTTCGAAATGCAGGACCCTCCTAGTAAGGCAAAAACCTCCTGGAAAGATTACAGTACAAGCACTGTATACTGGCGACCCACGCACCTCCATTCAGCTTCCATGAATGGCCTGGAAGGCTTTGGCGTCCTCAGTAGTGGCCAAACTGGGGCCAGGGAGGTAATCAAGTCTGTGGCATATCTTATGAATGAGTTCCTCTCGCTGGATTGAGGATTGCCTCGTCGAGGTCCTCCTGTGTGTGTTTTGCTTTTGGTGGCGTACGCTTGAATGAAGTACTGGTCTCTCTCTCTCTCTCTCTCTCTCTCTCCTCTCTCTCTCTCTCTCTCTCTCTCTGTGGATAATTTTTGTAAGGCAATCTACGAGAGAGAGAATTGCAATTTCGAGTTCCGACCCTCTTTTATATCGAAGGAGGAGGAGGAGGAGGAGGAGGAGGAGGAGGAGGAGGAGGAGGAGGAGGAGGAGGAGGAGGAGGAGGAGGAGGAGGAGGAGGAGGAGGAGGAGGAGGAGGAGGATTAAAAAAATGTATCAAAAGAGGAAATAGGGGCTTCAGACAAAGTCGAGTGAATGTTTTGAAGAGAGAGAGAGAGAGAGAGAGAGAGAGAGAGAGAGAGAGAGAGAGAGAGAGAGAGAGAGAGAGAGAGAAGATCAGGCAACGGAAAAAAATAGAAATAACGACCAAAGTTAATGAGGGGAAAATTCTAAGCGGAGCCCTGAGGAGCAATCAGCGCCCACGCTGTCCTAATAAGTTGGCAATGGCAGCCTTTCTGAACCGGGACCAGGAATCGTATTCAGTTGCTCCTAATTTCGTATTGAAGACTCTCTCTCTCTCTCTCTCTCTCTCTCTCTCTCTCTCTCTCTCTCTCTCTCTCTCTCATATGACAAATTGGGCATTCAGGGATTGTGTGTGTCTTGACTCTGCTTACAAATTCATAGCAACATACTGGAAGTTTTTTCTTGGGAAGTCTTCTGTCTGTGAAAGTTTAATGGAGCCTAAGATGAAGAAAGTTCTGGGGAAAGTTGTCTGTGAAAGTTTAAGCTTAAGACAGGTTGAGATAGAGAAAGTTATGGGAAAGTTTGTGTCTGTGAAAGTTGTTTGATCTGGAGAAAGTTTAGGTCAAAAGGAGGTTCTGGGAAAGTTTAAGCTTATGGGAGTTTGATCTGAAGGAAATTTAGGTCAAAGGAAAGTTCTGGGGAAAGTTCATGTCTGAAAGTTTAAGGTAAAGGAATTTTGATCTGGAGAAAGTTTAGGTCAAAAGAAAGTTCTGTGAAAGTTGAAGCTTAGGAAAGTTTGAGATGAAGAATGTTTATGTCAAAAGAAAGTTTTGTGAAAGTTTAGGCTGAAGGAAGTTTAGGTCAAAAGAAAGTTTTGGGAAAGTTTGTGTCTGAAAGTATTACCTTAAGAAAGTTTGATCTGAGGAAAGTTTAGGTCAAAAGAAAGTTATGAGAAAGTTTGATCTGAAGAAATTTTATGTTAAAAGAAAGTTATGGGAAAGTTTATGTTGAAGTTTAAGCTTAAGAAAGTTTGATCTGAAGAAAGTTTAGGGCAAAAGAAAGCTATGGGAGAGTTTGCTTGGAAGAAAGTAAAGTTTAAGGAAGAAAGTTGACAACAAGAGAAGTTGAGGGAAGTCTGCATGGATTAAAGTTTAAGCTACAGGAAAGCATAATAAAGAAAGCTCAAGGAAATTGGGCCAGTTCCTAATTCCTCGGTTGTAGAATCATAAAGACAAAATCTAGTGGAATGAAATGTACACTTGCTCATCAGGGGAAGCAGGAAGCTTATAATTTTGGCAAAGGAACAGGATCTCACTATGTGAAAACCTTTTCAGAAAATTTAAGCTTCAATTGGAAATGAATACAAACTTTCTAAAAGGACCCTTTCTGGCACAACTCAGGAACACAAATGGTGAGCCACTCACCAGTCTGTTTCTGGTGCAGACTGAAAGCCTCTTCCTTTGCTGACACCAGATGGCTCTGTCACTCACAGTACAGAGTAAAAGGCCACCTTTCAGATTGATGTGTTTGACAGTAAGCATAGCAGTGAGAAACTGTTTGCCTAATTCTTGTTTTTCACGAGACCAAGAATCTCATTTTCTTAATCTTTTTATACTTTTGAAGTTTAGGACCCCAATGGTGATTTCCTTTTCCTATTGTGAAGACTTTTGAATACTTTGCTTTGAGATGTCTGTTGTTTATTTAATTAGCAGGCAGGACGTTTTCCTCATTTTGGAGAAATGGTAATGTCAGTCCATTAGTCAAATGTGGGAGTGCTAGCCAGTACTTGCCATTTACTGCCCAGTACCTAGTATAATTCCCATGTTATCCAAACCTTTTGAACATCTGTTCACAGTGCATCTGAATGCCTATGAGCAAAGCAGTCACCTAATGGAAACTTGAGTAAATGTAATTAATGTGTGCATTTGTTCTAGTGTGGAAGCATATGCTTTTTGCATATTTTTAAAGCTCCATTATTCATTCATCATTTAACCTGGTACTTCATTTCACTTTAATCCTTCGGGCCAGCCCTATGAGGGCTGCTAATCAGCTCAGTGGTCTGGTTAAACTGTTTTAATTTTGATAATATTAATGTTCCATGGTTTGGTGTTTGGGTTTCGTAACTGATAGGAAATTAGGTCATAGAGTCCCCACCAGCCAGATCTTTTTGCATTGACAAAATGTTTATTTATTTGCTTGTAGAGTCTCTTTGAGAAATATATCAAGTTTGCTAAAAACAGTCATACTGATGAATTCTCTGAAGACCTCTGGAGACCTGCTTATCCAGAGGAATTATTTGTATAATTTTCATATTGTGAATATTGCTCAGGCCCTGTCTGGTCTTGGGCCTTCACTAGCTGAATTGCTTATTAAATTATTGGGGAAAAAAACTTTAGTTCTGTTAAATACTTTACACCAAATCTGTATTAATATCTAGGAACGTTATTCAATTACTCATCTATTCCATCCACCATTCAAATTGTCTTTTGTGAGATTCTGTATTGCATATTCTTAAGAGGTCCTATACCAGCCTTCACCAAATCGAGGAGTGACCATCCCAGCCATATGATTGAATCATAGGAACTTCCAGAAATTTAAAAATGGGTGTCAGTGCTTTTTGTTTGTTTGTTAAGTTAAGTAGGCCAAGATGAATCTTATTTACTTTTATTATCTGTCTCTTATTTGCTTTTTTTATTTCCCTTGTTTATTATTTATTTCTTTCTCCTTTCTTGGATGATTTTCCTGTAGAAGCCTATAGACTCGTGATGTACTGTAAATAGATGAAAGATAATTTGGTTACAAGTTACAAATGAAAAGTAATAAAGGAATGAGAGAGAGAGAGAGAGAGAGAGAGAGAGAGAGAGAGAGAGAGAGAGAGAGAGAGAGAGAGAGAGAGAGAGAGATCCTTACTGAAATTTCTTTAGGTCCCTTACCAACCGTGTTTGAAGAGAAAAAAAGAGAGAGAAAATAAAACTCAAATAAAGCAAGTAAAAATTGCGTCGAAGTTTCTTCTTCGGCGCAATCGATTTTTCTGTACAGTTGCAACTACGTATAACCAAGGCCCCCGAAATTAGACCTGTCTTTCGGTGGTGTCAGTATAACGCTGTATGATCCCCGGCCCATGAAACTTTAACCACCGTGGTGGCCTATCCTCCTGGCAACGATTATGGCTCACTTTAAACGTAAATGAAGTAGAAACTACTGATGAGGCTAGAGGGCTGCAATTTGGTATGTTTGGTGACTGGAGGGTGAATGATCAACATACCAACTTGCAGCCCTTTAGCCTCAGTGGTTTACAAAACCGGCACAATAGTTTTCTTTGACAGAAAACTAAGAGTGAAGGCATGAAACGAAAAGGCGACAATGCCTCCACTTAGAGACGCGGTGACGTCACCAAACGGTCGATGACGTCACTGAAAACCCCTCCCCGAAAGAAAACGGGAAGATGGCCGATGATGAAGTCACTGGAAGCCCTGTCTGAGGAATGTGTGAGATGTCTTCAGTGACTTCGGGAAGGTTTTGTGACGAAGTCATTGAAGACCTTTCGAAGTAAGAATGATCTCTCTCTCTCTCTCTCTCTCTCTCTCTCTCTCTCTCTCTCTCTCTCTCTCTCTCCAAAGGATTTCTCTTCAGGCAGTTTCAGTCGCCATGCAGTCGGGGGACATCCTCCCCATCCCCTCCCCCCATGGGAGTACTGTGGGAGAGGGGTCTTAGCTCCCCCCCCCAAAGGGTCGGTAACCCCTGGGACCTTCTGGGAAGTCGCTGAAGAGAGAGAGAGAGAGAGAGAGAACGGCCTCTTTCTATTCAAATTTCGCTCTATGTTTTAATTTGGGTTTGGGCTACTTAGGGGCATGAGATTGCCAGTGCCAGCGGCCTCTGTCTATTAAAATTTCCCTCTCTGTTTTAATTCGAGCTTGGGCTACGTAGATGCATTGGGTTGCCAGTCCCAGCGGCCTCAAACTATAAGCGAATATGTATTTATTTATATGTAAATGTATGTTTATTCATTTATATATATATATATATATATATA
>NC_089774.1:6296324-6303824 GCF_040412425.1 Macrobrachium rosenbergii | reverse complement strand
GAGGCCTCTGTGGAGCCCAGTTGCTCTGTGGCTACTTGCTTCCACAGAGGAGTTGGTCCCCTTAATGAACCGAGTGGCCTTAGGAGATCCATAATGATCCCCAGAAGCAAAGAAGCCCTAGAGGAACTGGGTATTACTATGACCCTTTGCTTCCACTTGCATCACGAGGCTCATTCAGGAGTCCAGTTTCCCTGGGGCTACTGGCCTCACAAGGATTATTCTGGAGTTTAACTTCTCTATAACAATTTGGCTTATGGGCCTTATTGTAGTCCTTATTACCTCAGATTCTAATTCTTCGAGGACTAATTGCCTCAAGGAGCCAATTCCTCAACCTGATACCTCTGGGGGCACTTGCAGCACAAGCCTCATTATGGAGCCTAATTCCCTTGGGAGGCTAATTGCCTCTGGAGTTATTGCAGAGTCTTATTCTTCTGGGACCTTAAGGAGCTCCAATGTCCTCACGGGCTACTTGCCTCATAGGAGCTTTTCAAAGGTCAATTCCATTGGGACCTCTGATGGCCAGCTATAGAACAGAGGCCTTACTAGTGCTCCCTCAGGGGGAGATCCTCTAGAAGATCCCCTTTAGGAAGATCTCGTCTGGAAGGCCAGTCTGGAAGACTACCTCAAGAAGACCCCTCTGGAAGGTCACCTCTGGAAAACCCATTTTGAAGACCCCCTCTGTAAGACCCCTCTGGAGGACCCCATTAGAAGACCTTGTCTGGAAGACCCCTCCAGAATACCCCCTCAGGAAGACCACATTTGGAAGACCCCTCAAGAAGACTCCCTATGGAAGACCCCCTATCGAATACCCTGCTGGAAGACCCTTCTGGAATACCCCCTCAGGAAGACCACCTCTGGAAGACCCTTCTGGAATACCCCCTCAGGAAGAGCACCTCCTGGAAGACCCTTCTGGAAGACCCCTTCTGGAATGCCCCCTCAGGAATACCCTGCTGGTAGACTCTTCTGGAATACCCCCTCAGGAAGACCCCTTCTGGAAGACCCCCTAAAGAAGACCACCTCTGGAAGACATGTATGGAAGACCCCTTCTGGAGTACCCCCTCAGGAAGACCCTTCAAGAAGACCTCTCAAGAAGACCTTATCTGGAAGACCCTATCTGAAAGACCAGTCTGGAAGACCCCCTATGGAGGACCACCTGTAGAAGACCCCCTACTGGAAGACCCCATCTCCTCTGGAAGACCCACAGGAAGATCCCCTTCTGGAAGACCACCTTCCTTCTGGAAGAACCCCTCTGGAAGATCCCTCTGGAAGACCACCTTCCTTCTGGAAGAACCCCTCTTGAAGATCCCTCTGGAAGACCACCTCCCCTCTGGAAGAACCCTTCCTGAAGATCCCTCTGGAAGACTATCTTAGTAAGACTACCTCCGCTTCTGGAAGACCTTTCAGGCATCTTGAAGAAGACCCCCTCCCCCTCCCCTCCCCTCCTGAAGGCCATAATGAAGCACAGAACTCATAAGAACCCATAACAATAAACTATAACGACCAGATTGAACGGAGGCCCAAGGCCTCTGGAAGACGACTCCTGATGGATGAATCACATAAGAATCGCATAAGATTCACATAAGAATCACATCTAAGAATCGGCCGGCTAAGAAGACGTTTTTTTTATACCTTCCCGGACAATGGGTTCCATGAGCTGTGGAGATCGTTTTCAATAAATATGCCATTCAAACGTTTTGGGAGCGAGCGTTTGTTGAGAGTTGTTGATTTGGTATGTTTATTTATTTTATTTTATTTTATGTATTTTATTTATTTATTTATTTATGTATTTATTCAAAATGAGCATTGTGATTACGATAGACTTCCTGTTGAGATAAGCAGTCAGTCATTATTATTATTATTATTATTATTATTATTATTATTATTATTATTATTATTATTATTATTCATAGTGGTTTTCACATTTTGTAAAGAAATGTTGTGATGTGTATTTTGTTCACTTCTAAAATATATAATTGTGTTTTTCAAAGCGTAATGGATAAGTGCTGATATCATTATTATTAGTATTATTATTATTATTAAGTAATTTTTTACCAATAAAGGAGCCAGAAATAAATAGATAAATATTATATATATATATATATATATATATATATATTGAGAGAGAGAGAGAGAGAGAGAGAGAGAGAGAGAGAGAGAGAGAGAGACCGACTAACTCTCAGACAGACAGAAGATCATTTAAGGAGGCCAGAAAGGAGAGAGAGAGAGAGAGAGAGAGAGAGAGAGAGAGAGAGAGAGAGAGAGAGAGAGAGACACACCGGAAAATGTGGGAAAGACGATACTACAGATATATGGGCGATGAGACCAATCCATCATGGACGGAAAACACGTGGGCGCGGTGTGTGGGCGTGCCTCTCTCTCTCTCTCTCTCTCTCTCTCTCTGAGATAACACTTGATGATAAAGTGTCGTTGTACTCTACGCATCATGTACATTATACGATCTCTCTCTCTCTCTCTCTCTCTCTCTCTCTCTCTCTCTCTCTCTCTCTCTCTCTCTCTCAGTCAGTCGAGGTTACTATAGGAATAACATTAACAAAGAATAAAAGAGAGAGGTTTCATCTCTCTCTCTTCTTTCTTCTACAGGTATTATTTTGGTCATTCTTCCCTGGAGCTAAATGAGGGAATCCCTTTTTCCACACGAGCAGTCTTGTAACACCCAATAAACTACCTCTTCCTAAAGTTATTGTGGAAATCATTAATAGGATAACAGGCTTCAGCGCCTGTCGTTTCATTCTGCTGTCACGCTCTTGGCATTCTCTACCTGCTCCTGTGTTCCTGATACATATGAACATCCTTTCCTTTTAAGAAGGTTATACTTTTTTCTCTTTTTCCTTTCTCTTGATTCCGTGCTTTCCCTTAAGAATAAGCTGATGCTGTCTTCTATTCCCTTTCCCTCCTCCCCTTTCTCTTATGCATTCGTGCTTTCCCCCTTAGAAAATAAAAGAAAGCGATTTATCATGGCCGTTTCACCCGGCTTCGAGAGTCGCTGCTGGAAAAATTGAGCATTCATAAATTCAGAGGCCTTCCTCCTTAACTGCCCCTGTGTTTGTGTTCTGAGCAGATACAGAGATGCCCCCTGGGGCTGGGGGTTGGATTCAGAGGTCCCCCTTCCCCCTTGGGGAGAGTAGGGAAGGTGGGGGAGGGGGGGATTACAACAAACCTTCATACATCGCCCTGGCCTGCCTGCCTGCCTGCCATTAGGTTCAATGTAGCAGCCTCAGTATTCCAGACAGGAGAGCAGCGCTCTGGAAGGGCGTCTGGAAGCAGACCTTCTGTAGATTGTGAGGGTCACATGACTGGCAAGTTCTGGAATGGTTGTGTTGTGTAAGGCGCGGGGGCGGGTCTTCTCCCTCCTTCGGCTACCCCCTTCGGCTCCTTCGGGAGAGTCTCTCTCTCTCTCTCTCTCTCTCTCTCTCTCTCTCTCTCTCTCTCTCTCTCTCTCTCTGCCACTTCGTCTGCGTTGCTTTCTGTCTTCCAGTCTTCTCTGGATGTCTGGAGTCATAGGCTTCACCTGGTCACAGGTTCCAGGTTCCAGTTCAGGTGGTTTTCCAGTTCGAGAACGAATCCTTCCAGGGGCTTTGTGGGGAAAGGTGCTGAACCTTGAATCTTCATACTGGGTGTTTGAAGTCTTTAGCTTTTCCTGGTTTCCAGTTTCCAGTTCCAGGAGCTTTCCAGTTTAAGACGAATCCTTCCAGGGGCGTTGTGGGATTCGGGTGCTGGAAAGGGGCTTCAGTGAATTGTGGGTGTGGGGATTTTGTGCCTTTACCTGTTCCCCTTAGGCACGTTACTCACCCACAGGCCACTTTCACCCACAATTACCCTCTGGAAATCAGTGATGTGTTTCTTTCCTTCAACTGGCATGCTCTGGAATTCCCTCCCTGACTTTGTTTTCCCCTATTTGGTATTGCCTTTTGCCCATTCTCTGGCAGCTTGAATTTCAAGTCAGTGGCCCTTTTGGTGGGTTTGTTCCTGATGAATAGGGGTTTATTTCTGAATAATAGTAATAATAATAATAATAATAATAATAATAATAATAATAATAATAATAATAATAATAATAATAATAATAATCTTGTCCTCGGAATTAGTAGAAGAATACGTAGAATATAAGAATGATAATTATAAACAGTGGTATTGCTACAGTAATAATAATAATAATAATAATAATAATAATAATAATAATAATAATAATAATAATAATAATGAGTGGAAAACAAGTAATACTTGCCAATAAATATTTTAGAACAAACTAAATAAACAAATGGAAAATAAAAATAATAAAATTTTAAAATATTCTCAGAACAATAAGAACTGATACCATACCACTCTGGTTTTGATTCCCGTGGTCCAGTGGTTACAGACTCACGTTCCACCAGCGAGGAATCAGAGATCTCTGTCGACCTTACAAGTGAAATATCTGCCTGTTATTAGCCAAGCAGGAGAAAGGTATGGGTCTAGCAACCTCATCCTAAAGAGGTTTCCTGATTTTATTTGCCACAAACACTCTCTAGCAATGCCTACAGTGCGCCACGTAACGTGCACTGACTTTAGTGCTGATCTCATAAGTAAAACACCTTTGGAGACCAGGCGGGGTTTGAAAGGCGCAGGACTGGAATGAATGACCCATTCAGGAATCCTTTCTCTCGTAAAAATACGCACCTGTCAGTCACTTAAACTCCTGAGCATCGTTGGCCTTTGTGTTTTCGTGTGTGTGTGCGTGTGTGTGTGTGTTTGTGTGTGTGGGTGTAAGGTGTATCTGAAGGTATATCCACCTGTAATTATCTTGCCTGTCAGTTCATCCATCACCTGTCTGCGTGGGTGGGTCTCTCTCTCTCTCTCTCTCTCTCTCTCTCTCTCTCTCTCTCCTGTCTAGGTGGGCGTGTCGTATGAGAAGAGTAGTGGAAATAGAGCTCTCTCTCTCTCTCTCTCTCTCTCTCTCTCTCTCTCTCTCTCTTTGTCTGTCTGCTACACTCGCCAAAAACTTACGCATTATCAAACACCATTTTTGGACGGGTCATTACTTGGACTGGTGACCACCAATGACTGTCAGACGTCTTTGACATATATTCTGACTTGACTGGACCTTGCAGCAGACGATAGGAGGCTGGTGGGAGAGGCAATCTCATAGTGAGGCCACGCAAATGTTGATGTCATTGGTGAAGTGGGTACTTGGTCGTCAGTTGATTTTCGCGGTTGTAGGCGGTATGAGAGAGAGAGAGAGAGAGAGAGAGAGAGAGAGAGAGAGAGAGAGAGAGAGAGAGACGTGGGTGACCGTACTCCTTTTGAACGCTTGCAATTACCTCGATGAGAAAATAGATTTCCCAACACGAATGAAACAAGACGTCAGGTACCTATCTTCCTATCTCTCTCTCTCTCTATCTATCCATTTATCTCTCTTTCTATCTCTCTCTCCATCTCTCAATCTATTCCAGAGATCTACACTGCCAGTAGGATACTCATTTACCCGACGCGATAAAAAATTTCGCCTTTCAGTTCCAAGGTCACACCGAAACGAATCAAAAGAAAGAGAGAAAGAATTAAGAAATAACCTGGCGAGTCCATTTAGCAATCCCATGAATGAACCGCCAAGTCCCCATTTAAACCCAGCGGCCGCCTTTTGAGGGCGCGAAGAAATAATCTCCGTTTCAATATCTGTCGCGCTTATGATGTGCAGATTAGAAATATTGTAAGCCATCGTATGAAATGATACGCAAAATTAAGAACGCCTGAAGCGGACGGCTTAAAATTAGGCTGGCGGTTGGAATGGCCTGTTGCGGAGGATGTTTCTCTTTGTTGCGGGAGAGATGTATATGTATATTTCTTCTATGTATCCTATTTTTAGCCGTGAATGAACTCTCCGCGGAATCGTCAAGTGTGGGGAAATGGGATCAGAGCTATCTTTGGGGCGATAAGTGCAAGTTGTTAATGGCTGTGTAGATAAATGGCTGCAGTATTCAATTAACTTTTACAGAGGGGGTCCTTTTGGAGGGGAAAAAATGGACAATTTGCCTATAAGAGAGAGAGAGAGAGAGAGAGAGAGAGAGAGAGAGAGAGAGAGAGAGAGAGAGAGGATTACTGTTGGGTTTCTTCAATTGATCCCCTGAGGAGGGAACTGCCCACAGTGTGACTCCCCTTAATGCTACAAATTCTTTTCACAGCATCCATATGATCTATAGGTCCAGCTGCATTACTCTCTGCCATTTTCATTGTTACCTCTTACCTTCAGTCTCTCCCTTCCTATCTCTCATCTTCTTTATCTTTCTCCAGTTTCCACTTCTCATTTTTAAGAACAAATCTCTCGGACAAACTTTCTGAGGTGCCAGAAAGGTTTGTACCGAGTGCGTTTATTAGCACCTCTCGTTTCACCCCATTGCCACCCCCATCAGGCTCCTCCCTAGGTCAGTTGTAAGATTTCAAGTGTCAGAACATCTTGAGGATCAGTTGTTCTGGCGTGTCCTCGTGTCTTAATGTGATCCATTGCCGCTTAAACAAGGCTCCCAAACTCTGCGTTTCCAGACATGTTTCTTTTCATAGTCACACGGAAAAATGTTTGTAATTTTGATATTTTGAGAGAGAGAGAGAGAGAGATTTGGCTGGACAGTGTGAAAGAAGCGCAGAGAAGTGCTGAAAGAAAAGGACTTGTGTGTCCTGGGAGAGAGAGAGTGTTTTTCAAGATTGAGGTGAGTGGCACAATGTGTTTGGCGGGAAGGGAGGAGCTATTACAGGAAAATTGATGTAATTTTTCCATTGCATGATCAAGAATTTTTCAGAATGAATAAACCATCTGTCATACATGACAGAGAACAGGAAAAAAATGAATGCAAATTGGAAAATACAATTTAATACCTTTAATCACCTAATTTAAACCTTATCATTCTCACTGAGACCACAAAAATCTCCTACCTGACCCTTGACCTTATCCTAGGTATCTTCTACCTGACCCCTGACCTGACCCAAGTATCTCCTACCTGACCCCAGGTATCTCCTACCTGACCTCTCCTGACCTGACCCAGGGTATCTCCTACCTGACCCCAGGTATCTCCTACCTGACCTCTCCCGACCTGACCCCAGGTATCTCCTACCTGATCTGACCCCTGCTGACTCCCCATCCTCACGCTGGGCGTGTTAAATAATCCACCCGGCCAAATCCCCTGATGAATCCCAGCTCGTCCTGATCTCCTGTTTGTTGCCCGAGAACATAATTTAGCAGCTTAATTACGCAAACGGGAATTGCAGTCGCTTAAAAATGGCTGGGGCGGGTTGCACACGATGCATCATCCTTCTCGCGTGTGTGTGGGCGGAAAGATCGTTTAGTTTGTGTGACATCATCCCGAGGCGTTGAGGACTATGAGAGAGGCTTAATATATATCTCATCAACACACCTTTGCGTCTTGGAGCCCAGGAGGGGAGGGGGAGCCAGTAGGTCTTTCTCTGTACCTTCCGATTCTCAGCCTGTTTAGGAAGTGCGTTACCGGTGTTTGA
>NC_089774.1:6243824-6291324 GCF_040412425.1 Macrobrachium rosenbergii | reverse complement strand
GGAATCTTCTGATCTCCAAATTCATTCCTGCTCTGTGTTCCTGCTGGCATCTGAATATCAGGTGTGTCGGTTTTACTCCTTCATTTTTCAATTTCTCTCTCTCTCTCTCTCTCTCTCTCTCTCTCTCTCTCTCTCTCTCTCTCTCTCTCTCTCTCTCTCTCTCTCTCTCCCTTGGAGCCCTGTCTGGTCTATATTATTAGTCTGTTGACTCTGTCGACAAGGGTTTTCAGCAGAAGATTTAAAGAGAAAGCCAGACAGGTCGAAGGCCTCTATGTGATAGTCGTTGGCGAGGAAGAGCGACAGCGAAAACCATTCGATATTCACGAATTAATGCCCCGTGAAGGCACTAATTCATCCAGGGATGATAACAACGATTCTCATCGTACTTCGAGAAGTGAAAGAGATTTAGTAAGTTGAAAAATTGAGAAGGAAAGAGGAAGAAGGAGGAGGAAGAGAGCCTGCAAGCCATGTCACTTTTTGACGAGGAGGCATTTTCCCTCATAGGTTTTTCCTCCGTGACTCAGGCGTCAACGACCTCCGCTGTTGCGACGCCAGCAGGCCTTCAAAAATCAATCCTCCTCGTCTAGAGGTAGGTAACTGAAACGGTGGTGGTGGTGGTGGTGATGCTGCTTTTGCTGCTGCTGCTGTTGTTGTTGTATGCCGGTTCTCATTGTGACCCATTGCTCCACAGTACTGTACAGTCTGGCGAGGAGTTCTAGTACAGAGTCTCCTGGAAAATGTTACGTTACGGAGTCTCAGTCTCAATTCCAGGCCTTCTGTGTTCTCCTGCCTTAGATCCTGAGTACTGAAAGCCTCGGGAATGCGGTGCAATAGACCACTCGGGCCACATTGGGACCCGTGAACACCCCTCGCCGCGAAATAATGGAGGATCTCGAAGGAAATATCTCTGGTGTTTGTCTCCATCCGTCAAGACCACAATCGATTCGTTTTGATAACCCTGTTCGGAACCAGAGAGAGAGAGAGAGAGAGAGAGAGAGAGAGAGAGAGAGAGAGAGAGAGAGAGAGAGAGAGAGAGAGAGAGAGATAAAACACAGGTCCGTACAGAAACATCCTAAAGTTTTGAGAGAGAGAGAGAGAGAGAGAGAGAGAGAGAGAGAGAGAGAGAGAGAGAGAGAGAGAGAGAGAGAGATAAAACACAGGTCCGTACAGAAACATCCTAAAGTTTTGAGAGAGAGAGAGAGAGAGAGAGAGAGAGAGATAAAACACAGGTCCGTACAGAAACATCCTAAAGTTTTGAGAGAGAGAGAGAGAGAGAGAGAGAGAGAGAGAGAGAGAGAGAGAGAGAGAGAAAGCTTAAATACCTTTATGTCGAGCGGACGCTGCGATCGACGTGGAACAGCGATATACATATAAATACACATATCTCTGGTCCTCCATCAGAGCAGTCTAAACAACTGACGATCTGATGGCGCGTCTTGACAGCCTCCAATATCCCACTAAATGTTGTACGTCATTAAGTTTTATTAAGGCAATCTTTCTCCTTTCCTTTCGGCTGCTGGGGCGGCTTTGGGCTTCCTTCAGACAAGGCGGGCTGGGCTGGGCTGGGCTGGCCTGGCCTGGCCTGGCCTGGCCTGGCCTGGCCTGGCCTGGCCTGCCCTGGCCTGGCCTGGCCTGGACTGGACTGGGTCGATTTCTATGGGTTTTGGAGCTTATACATTCAAGGGTTTTTTAAAGTGTTTTTATTAGTATTCATTTGTTTGTTTGACCTTAAACCTTGACTTGCAAAGACTTGAAAGCTTTAGTATATGACCAACTTTCGTCTGTGGCACAAACTCAAACATCTGCAATAAATTGTACTTAACACAGACTCAAACGTATGCATGAAAGGTCGGCTTAACTGAATCGCACAAAATCACACTTTTCCTTATTGGTTTATGTTAAAACACCTGTACAAAACTCAACATTTGGATATAAACTTAATTGTCTTCTAAGAACTCAAATACTTGCACAGAAGGTCAGTTTAAGTGTCTCACACAAAGTGAAACATTAATTTTGTGCTTAAGTTTTAGTTGACTGACTCGGACTCAAATATTTGCATGCAGATTCAGCTTAAAAGAAACAAATAAGTTTATCTTAATTGATTTACACAAAACTCAAATATTTGGGTATAAGTATAGATAAACTGACCCACACAAACTCAAGCAGACAAATTTAGACGATCTAAATGGTATTATTATAGTGAATTCGACCTTTTCGACTTTGAATTATTCGACTTTCTTTCTTTGCATTATTGTGTGTGTATAGGTTATATATATATATATATATATATATATATATATATATATATATATATATATATATATATATATATATATATATATGACTGTGAAATATTTTCTGTTAAAACAGAATTCCATCAAATATATGGAGCCCATAAAAAGCCAAAATGTGGTAAATAAAGGCTACATTTCAGAGACCAAACTGTCTCCCTCCTCAGGCAAATATAAATATATATCTATATTTATATTGACTTCTTTCTGCCTATTTCTGCTCTCCAATTCTCCTGTTTTCTTTAATTTCTCATCTTCCTTCTTACTTATTATTCTTTCATCTACCCATATCTCCTCCTTAATGATTCTCTCTCACTTTATATTCGTTATTAACTGTATTCTTGCATTCGCGATTCTCGTTTTCTTTACAGACGATTATCTCTGTCCTGTCAGAGCACAAACTAAGGCAATTTTTTTAGGAGGCTGTTGCGTTGCCTCACCAATCCGTTTCCTGCCTATGAAGGCTTTTTATAAACTGTTTCATTGATATTCATTAATTCAGTGTAGATGATAGAGTTATTATTACCGATAATTTTTCCTGAAAGGGATTCACTGTATTGCATATTTTTGCCGTAACAAAGTACACTACGGTTTGTTCATTTCTCATCTATTTCTATGTTTATTCTTGAGTTTCCTTTTATCTACCGTTATTCGTAGGTTTTTTTTACTTCCTGTTCTTTTCAGACCTCTTTCCTCAATATCACGCGTCGTGTTATACACTGAAAACAGTAATTTTATTTTTATACACGTCTGAATCATGTCTCCACATTTCAAAATCTGTCAGTATCGTTATCAGTCCTTGCTTCCGTCTCTCTCTCTCTCTCTCTCTCTCTCTCTCTCTCTCTCTCTCTCTCTCTCTCTCTCTCTCTCTCTCTCTCAGAATATACATATGTGCATTAAATTTCTGTGAATGTTTGTGTGTACTCTTCTACCATTGAATTCACAGACCAAACCTTCCTCCACTCTCTCTCTCTCTCTCTCTCTCTCTCTCTCTCTGGTGAAGAGGAAACTCGGAATGTGTAGGAACAATCAATCACGCATCATAATGATTATTATGTTTCAAGTAATCTATCCTTGACGTACCCTACGAAGAAGAAGAAGAAGAAGAAGAAGAAGAAGAAGAAGAAGAAGAAGAAGAAGAAGAAAAGAAGAGGAAGAAGAAGAAGAAGAAGAAGCTCGGTCCATGCTCTTCCAGAAATGATTAAAGATGGCGTGTCTTACATTCACCCTTTCGAGAAAAAATTGTATAATCGCGTTTTTATTACAGTTTTCCGAACCCTAGGATACGTTAGGCAGAGTCTCTCTCTCTCTCTCTCTCTCTCTCTCTCTCTCTCTCTCTCAGGGGGGGCGTTTTAGAGTCCGTTGTATAATGGCGTGACATAACTGCTCCTTTTGAAAAGGAGTCGAGAACCACTGGGAGTAAAATTGTCGGGTGCGACGGGACGCAGTATTTCTTTGTCGCAGGAAGAGTCCTTGGCTGGAAGTTGAATCGTAGGACGTCAGGGATGCCAGGGAGTCCTTTCTAGGACTTCTTAAGGAGATGAGGCCCGGAGGTGAATCGTATACCTCCTTGCATAGAGTCAAGTCCTGTCTAGGACTTCTTTCGTGTCCAGGGCGAAAAGGCGATCATAGGACTCTTTGCTTCAGGATTTGCATTCACAGGAATGACGTAGAGTCCTTTCTAGGACTTCTGAGGACCAGAGATGACTCGTAGGATACCTCCTTGCGCAGAGTAAAGTCCTGTCTAGGACTTCTTTCGTGTATAGGGCTGGAAGGAAATCGCAGGACTCCCTTTTTCCATCAGGATTTAAATGCATGCTTCAGACTCCTTTATAGGACTCCATACGGACCCAAGGAATAGATTTAAAGGACATCGTAGGACCCAGCGATTGGGCCTATTAGTTGCAAATAAGGAGGACATTTTATGAAAGAGGAAATTTAAAAAAAAATAATAATTATAGTTCCTGAAGGGTACTTGGACCCAGACATCCATAATTAGTTCTATTGCAACTTTTGGCAGTTTCTCGAATCTCATATATATTTTCTAGATTTTTTTAATTGAAAATGTGATTATGATGATTTGGTAGGAGGTTCTTGAACCCAAATTTCCTGCGTGAATTTAATTTTTACATGGAAAAAATTGATGATGATTTGGTAGGAGGTTCTTGAACCTAAATTTCCAGCATGAATTTAATTTTTACATTGAAAAATTATGGTAATTTGGTAGGAGTTTTAGACCCTATATTTCCTAAACGAATTTAATTTTTAAACTAAAAAAAATTAAGAAAATTTGGTAGGAGGTTCGTGAACCCAAATTTCTTGCATGAATTTAATTTTTACATTGAAAAAATTATGGTAATTTGGTAGGAGTTTTTGACCCTATATTTCTTAAATGAATGTAAGGTCAATGCTGCCCTGTCTAATCTGTCATACATCTGTCTGACCTAGCATGACCTAATGTAATTATATATGCATTATTTTAATCTATGCATACACTATAAGTTTGCTAGAACGAGTACAGTCTAACTGAACCATGTATACATTAACCTGACTGTCCTTAGTTGACTCTTGACTTGGTAATTCCTACACAGGGTCTGTGTGTGTGTTAGAGAGAGAGAGAGAGAGAGAGAGAGAGAGAGAGAGAGAGAGAGAGAGAGAGAGAGAGGCAAGCAGTCAATACCTACCTCCAATTTTTCTCCACACACTTCAGTGCATACTTTTATGACCAGAGATATTGCAACGCCAGTTTGTGAGCCATTCTCATTTATAGTGATGTTTTTACTGTTTATGATGTATTTACTATATTTATATATATATATATATATATATATATATATATAAATATATAATATATATATATATATATATATATTTTTAAAATGAAAAGAAAATTATAGCCAGTTGTGAAGGCACAATGGTATGATTCTCAGGTACCAGTCGAGAGGTCCGGGGTTATGAATCCGCCGCTCACTGATGGCTCTAATTGCGCCACTGCAAAAATCTGGCAGCCCGTCAGTCAACCTAACGGTCCGAAAAAACCCGAGAGGTTCAGTAGGAGAATAGGTACCAGCCCTCGGGCTGGGGAGTTGAACAGTGGGCCTAGCGACACACTGGCCACGTGTCATAGGCATTGGGACCTGTCCCCCCACTGGCTGTCGGCCTAAGAAACAGGCGATCAGCGCCTGCCCTATGAGCCTACATAGGCCCTGGAGGAATTTAATTTTAACTGACTAATATATGTATATATCTGTATATATGTATATATATAAAAGGAGATTTTAATGCATTTGTATGCATATTCTTGATGCATAAATGAATGTTCTTAAGTTCACTCTTGCTATCCCCAATTACTTGTGACCAAATAGATATACACATGCACAGGCATGTATTTATGCATATATATGTACATATATATGTATATATACACATATATACACCATTGCTAACCTGAGCAGTGAAACATGTACCTGGTAGTTGAACGACGGCTGTGGGTTGCAGCTGAAACTGAGAAGGCCCATAGGCTAGCAGCCTCATCCAAAATATTTTTGCTGAGAGAGAGAGAGAGAGAGAGAGAGAGAGAGAGAGAGAGAGAGAGAGAGAGAGAGAGAGAGAGAGAATTCTAATGCCTAGAAAATTTGCAAAAAATAAAAAAAAGAGCAAGAAACATTCCACCCCTCAGAAGAAGGAGAGACCAACTTTAAAGGCTGCAACAGAAATAAAAGCCAAGAGAAAAAAAAACGGTAATAGAATAAAAAAAAAAAAAGTAGAAATAAAAAAAGAAATGATAAAAAAAAGAGAACGATAAATACCCGGTGTCTGAAAGCAGCAACTCCCAGCCCAGACACATCGATGTCTCGAACCTCAGAAAAAGGAAAATTCTTCAATTCGATTTGAAACCTCAAAAAAAAAAAAAAAAATTTTAAATTAAAAAAAATTTTTTTATTTGAAATATAATCATAAAAAAGTCTTAAGATTTATACGACCTTTTGAACGGGCGAACAGGGTAGACAGACAGCATTAAGAAGATGGAGGAGAAGAATAACTGGAAGAAGAAGAAGAAGAAGAAGAATAACTGGAAGAAGAAGAAGAAGAATAACTGGAAGAAGAAGAAGAAGAAGAAGAAGAAGAAGAAGAAGAATAACTGGAAGAAGAAGAAGAAGAAGAAGAATAACTGGAAGAAGAAGAAGAAGAAGAAGAATAACTGGAAGAAGAAGAAGAAGAAGAGGAAGAATAACTGGAAGAAGAAGAAGAAGAAGAAGAAGAAGAAGAAGAAGAAGAAGAATAACAACTGGAAGAAGAAGAAGAAGAAGAAGAAGAAGAAGAAGAAGAAGAGGAAGAAGAAGAAGAAGAAGAAGAAGAAGAAGAAGAAGAATAACTGGAAGAAGAAGAAGAAGAAGAAGAAGAAGAGGAAGAAGAAGAAGAAGAATAACTGGAAGAAGAAGAAGAAGAAGAAGAGGAAGAAGAAGAAGAAGAAGAAGAAGAAGAAGAAGAAGAAGAATAACTGGAAGAAGAAGAAGAAGAAGAGGAAGAAGAAGAAGAAGAATAACTGGAAGAAGAGGAAGAAGAAGAAGAATAACTGGAAGAAGAAGAAGAAGAAGAAGAAGAAGAGGAAGAAGAAGAAGAAGAATAACTGGAAGAAGAAGAAGAAGAAGAAGAGGAAGAAGAAGAAGAAGAAGAAGAAGAAGAAGAAGAATAACTGGAAGAAGAAGAAGAAGAAGAAGAAGAAGAATAACTGGAAGAAGAAGAAGAAGAAGGAGAAGAAGAAGAACTGGAAGAAGAAGAAGAAGAAGAATAACTGGAAGAAGAAGAAGAAGAAGAAGAATAACTGGAAGAAGAAGAAGAAGAAGAAGAAGAAGAAGAAGAAGAAGAAGAAGAAGAAGAACTGGAAGAAGAAGAAGAAGAAGAAGAAGAAGAAGAAGAAGAAGAAGAAGAAGACGAAGAAGGAAGCGGAAGAGGAAGAGGAAATAAAGGATTAGAGTCGAAACCAGCAAAAATAAAATCGGGGCAAAAGAAATACAGAGGAACCGGACGGCCGTTTGAACTGGCGAATAGAGGAGACAGACAGCATTAAGAGGAAGGGGAAGAAGGGCAATAAAGAGGAAATAAAAAAGAGAGAGAGAGAGAGGCCGGGGAGACGAAGGAAGGACGTAAAGGTCGTAAAAGGAGAGAGAGACAATAAACAGGCGAGAGGAAGAAAGGAAACGAGAATAGCCGTAATGAATGAGGGAAGTGGCGGCTACACACACACACACACGTGTGAGAGAGAGAGAGAGAGAGAGAGAGAGAGAGAGAGAGAGAGAAAGGCGGGCAGACGGAGAGAAAGGGAGACGCGTCTGAGTCAGGTAAAGGCAGACGATGTATGACTCTCTCTCTCTCTCTCTCTCTCTCTCTCTCTCTCTCTCTCTCTCTCTCTCTCTATATATATATATATATATATATATATAAATAATATGACAAGCATAATTCCTTCCTTTTTAAAAACTGTAATTATTTGGAGTCTTGTTTTTGTTATTATTGTCCATTTTAGTCTCTCTCTCTCTCTCTCTCTCTCTCTCTCTCTCTCTCTCTCTCTCTCTCTCTCTCTCTCTCTCCCAAAATAACACACGCACTCACCTGCTCTGGACAGCAATGGCCGTCTGAGTCTTGACACCACGAGAGAAAATCATTCAGAATCAGATCTCACACGCAACCAACGGAAACATCTGCTGTTGAACAGAATTATTCTTGTATATTCTTCAGATCTCCCAAAATCCCTTTGCGAGGTCTCCGGTTCTTCACAAACCTCAAAGTTCGTGTCGAATGCTGTCGACAACAGACGGGCTTGATTTAGACAGGCGTCTCAGACAGCCAGACCGTTTCGTTCACAGACAGTCTGTCAATGAAAAGGCCACTGGAGAGAAATAAAGATATGGTTTCTATTCCCTAAATAGATCCTGTGTTATTCCTGGGACGGAATAATTTGATTTTACACAAAATATACACGTCCATTCCTCCAGCGACTCGTGTTCTCCCGTTCCTTCTACGTGACTCAACCATCTCAAAGTTTTTGGCAAATCTTCTTCATTTATGCTAAACTTTTTTTTACCACTGTGTATATCAACACTTTTTCACCCTTTTCATATCCAACTCTTGTCACGTTTGCTTTGCAAACAATTTATTTCTTTAGCTTGAGGGTTTTTTTTCAGATTCCACATGACTTCTGTGGTGGAGAGTTGGTTCAACTGTTGTTTCACATAGTCATCTATGGCTCTCATGGACTAACAAAGTTTCCCCTTTATCTTTTAATACATACATATATATATATATATATATATATATATATATATATATATATATATATATATATATATATTACATATATGTGTGTGTGTTTGTTTATGTGTGTGTATATGTACATATGTAAGTAAAGACAAAATCCACGAAGGAAAGAGAAACAATGGAGTGTTGTAAGGCCTTTCGACTAGTTGTCCTTTACTTAGCACGATTCGTGATTCAGTTATACATATACATATGTATATATATAATATAATCTTAGCCCTTTTTATTTTATTTGAGTTTCCTCTTAACCTCTGTATCGTAATGTGAACGAAAAACGGACTTTTATATAGAAAGTAATCTTATTCCTTATCAACTAAAAAGTATATATTTAAGGTATGTATTAAGGTCCCAGGGCTTGGCCCTTGGCCTAAATTCGATATTCTGTTCAATTCTAAAGTAATGGATTCATTCAACTTTATTCAAATTTATCCATTAATTTAAAATGAGAACTTGAAATACGAAAAGAAATGTTGGGAGATTCAAGGAAATTATAGTGATAAGAGTGTTGAAGAAATTGGTGTAGTTTGCCCTTCAAAGTGGGTTCGTTTTCTATGTTCGAGTATAGTAGAAAATGGGTAACTCTCTCTCTCTCTCTCTCTCTCTCTCTCTCTCTCTCTCTCTCTCTCTCTCTCTCTGAATATTAAAGCAACCTGTTATTAATCAATTTTTCTTTTCAGATCTGCGCAATTCAGGTTTTGGTGAGTGTTGATATTATTGATTTTTGTTTCAAAATTGTTGAATCTCTTTTTTAAAGGTCTTCGTTTTTATTGTTTTTTTTATTATTTTTATGTTGTTTATTGTCAGCATTTATTATTTTTTTCTCTTGGCTTTCTTTGTAGACTTTCAGAAAACCGTGAGTATTTATGAGTTTTATGACAATTTTGAACCGATTTTTAAAAATTGTTTGGCTTGAAATTATCACAAACTCATTACTATTCATCAAATACTGTTTATAATATGTAAAGAATACGTATTTTCTTCTTCGCTATCGTGTAAAACATTATCCATTATATTCACCCATCTTTGCTTATCGTGTAACACCAGACATTTAAAAAAAAAAGGGGGGGGAGGGGTTCTATAATTTCGGCATTCCTTTCCAATATATAGGTAGTTTTAAGTGAGTGTTTCAACCCTGAAGTTTTCTTAGGTGTCCACTTTGTAATGCATGAGAAGTATCACTTGGGGCATTGTCCAGAAGTTTTACCAAAATGCATTAAACTAACTTATAATAATCATTTTTTATCATTTTGTAATTCATTGAAAGTGTCCCTTGTAGGGATTACTTCCCAGGGTAAACCTGCACAATACTTTGTTCTTTTCGAAATTTTATGCTGTGAGCTAATTGCTGTAAAGCTATTTACTCATTGGGTATATAAACCTGTTCTTTAATTCCTGTTGGCAGACTTGTTCTGTTTGGTACTGAATTATCAGTCGCTTATGGTTCTACAGTAGTCACTTTCTTTTCTAAATGGCTGACTCCTGTTCCAAGCTTGTTCAGTTTGGTACTGAATTTTCAGTCAATTATGGTTCTACAGTAGCCACTTTCTTTTCTAAATGGCTAACTCCTGTTACCAGGCTTGTTCAGTTTGGTACTGAATTATCAGTCACTACAGTAGCCACTTTCTTTTCTAAATAGCTGACTCCTGTTGCCAGGCTTGTTCAGTCTGGTACTGAATTTTCAGTCACTGAGTGTTCTACAGTGGTCACTCTCTTCTCCAAGTGCCTCTGTGCACCAGACAGATGTAGTCTCATCTATACATCTTGTTTTTTATTGGCCTTCAGCCCCTAACCTTTGCATCACATTTTGGTCTTTCCATAGTGATATTTTCATAAGTAACCTGCCATATTGATTTGCTACATTTGAGCATATATATTCTCTGCAGCGTTTTCCTCCTGTTGCACCTTTTCAAACCTTTTTACTCTCAGTGCCCCCTTTCAGCCCTGAATGACCTCATAGGTCCCAGTGCTTGGCCTCTGGCCTGAATTTTATATTTCATTCCAGTCAGTAGCAAACTTCTTGCAAATATACCTTTGAACTGTTGTGATTTTCTTTTATTATTATTATTATTATTATTATTATTATTATTATTATTATTATTATTATTATTATTAGTGTTCTGAGTCCCATTTAACTTGTATAGCAAACATTTTAAGAAACATAAGCAACTGCAGTGCATGATTAGCAAACTCCCACTGGCTACAAAGCACAAACGTTTTTAGGTTTATTCAGGCACATGGCATCATTGTCCAAAACGTTTATTCTCTTAAAATATACATAACAATACTATTTACATCATAGAAATCCTCTAACATTTTAAAAGTATGCCCCATGTAACTCCTCGAAGGCAGAAAAAGAGATCATATAGCCAAATATTCTCTGCAGAGTCAAATATTCACAAATATTGTCTGCAGAGAGTCAGTTATTCTTAGATATTCTCTGCAGAGTCAAATATTCACAAATATTGTCTGCAGAGAATCAGTTATTCTTAGATATTCTCTGCAGAGTCAAGTATTGTCTACAGAGTCAAATACTCTCTGCAGAGAGTCAAATATTGTCAAATATTCTCTGCAGAGAGTCAAGTATTCTCAAATATTCTCTGCAGAGAGTCAGATATTTTAAGATATTCTCTGCAGAGTCAAATATTTTCAAATATTCTCTGCGGAGAGTCAAATATTCTCTACAGTTAGTCAGATATTCTCAGATACTCTCTGCAAAGTCAGATATTTTCAAGTATTCTCTGGAGAGTCAGATATTCTCTACAGGTAGCCAAATGTTTTCAAATATTTCCTGCAGACAGTCAGATATTCTCTGCAGATAGTCAAATATTCTCAAATACTCTCTGCAGAGTCAAATATTCTCAAATATTCTCTACAGAATCAAATATTCTCTACAGAGAGTCAAATATACTCAATTATTCTCCACAGACAGCAAAATATTCTCTGCGGATAGTCAGATATTCTCTACTCACTGAAAGGAAGACTGATGTCTATCATACCTATTGCCTCATTGTGACCTAGAACCACGTGGGCTGCCACAGTGGCTCCTGAAATTCAATGGGGGTCACCCATCCGAACACTGACCAGAGTCTGTAGTTTACAATACTCTTGACTGAACAGATTTATGTACTTCTAACTTAACATAATATTTACAGACTTCCAATCACGGACTACTGCTACACTCTACTGTATTGTCTGTCATAAGTTCTTCCACTGACCTTGCTCTTATGTCAAGGATAAGGTCAAAGGGCCTTCTGTGGCCTTGTTCTTAAGACAAAGACAGGGTCAAAGGGCCTTCTGTGGCCTTGTTCTTAAGACAAGGACAGGGTCAAAGGGCCTTCTGTGGCCTTGTTCTTAAGACAAGGACAGGGTCGAAGGGCCATCAATGACCTTGTTCTTAAGACCAGGACAGGGTCAAAGGGCCATCAATGACCTTGCTCTTAAGGACATGGTCAAAGAGCCTTTTGTGACCTTGTTAAAACAAGGACAGGGTCAAAGGGCCTTCTGTGACCTTGTTGTTAAGACAAGGACAGGGTCAAAGGGCCTTCTTTGACCTTGTTCTCATGGCAAGATCAAGGTTGTGGCCAAGTTTCTAATCATTCTTTGGAATCATCAGCCGCAGATTGTCAAGTAACGACAGTCAACTAAAATGTAAGTTCTTAAGAATAAAATCTTTGGCTCCAGAAGAAGTCAAAAAATAACAATAGATCAAATAATAATAATAATAATAATAATAATAATAATAATAATAATAATAATAATAATAATAATAATAATTCCTTCAGGATTTGAATTTTGAAAAGTAAAACTGGAAACGTGAATTCCATACTAAATGAGAATCTTTACTGAAAAAGTATAATTAACATTGGATTAAGTGAGAAACATTACACAAATGCAATTGTACAATCAGGATTAAATTAGAATCGTGACAAAAATGCAATTTTACAATCAGGATTAAGTGAGAAACATTACACAAATGCAACCTGAAGTCTTTTTTAAATAGGAAACATGACAAAATAACCCTGACTTTATTTGTGATGACACCAAAGCCTCAAGACATTATTATTATTATTATTATTATTATTATTATTATTATTATTATTATTATTATTATTATTATTATTATTATTATGATATATAAATAAATTATAAAAAAAATCGATTTTTAAAATGTCAGTACTGTATGTACAATGGAAACACTTATAATAATGCTGCCATCAACAGAACAAACTTATAAAGTACGAATTTGATAAGTACAAAACTATAAAGCTTAATACTGTGTTTTTTTATGAGTATCTACAAAGTCATGGTTCTAAATTGGTCTTTTGACAAATAGACTTATAAAGAACTCCAACAAAAACAGTTTTTGGAACTTGGCAATTAAAATTTCAGTTTGTCTTTGTGTTCAGAATGTTATTAAGTATATTTCCAGTCTGCTTGTTTGAGAAAGCAGTTTTAACAAATGTATTTCAGCTAATAATGATTCTTTAATTGATCTCCTGAAAGACAAATACATTAATAATATCTTTAAAATGAAATGCACTACAAATCTCATTCTTCAGAATATATGATATAGCAAAAAATCTTACAAAGTAAGCTTACAGACTTTTTGTATTTTTATGAACTTCAATACAATTGTCTTTTCTGTCTGCTAACAAAGAATTAAAACCTGTGATCTCATTTCAGTCATTTCTAAGACATATAATTATTTTTAACTTCAGTAAGTCGAAAAAATGGACTGTTCAGTCATCACGTTTGTTATTCATATTTTTTATATACATTAAGGCCACTGGGACATCCAACCTAATGTCCTAACCTAGCCCAGAGCTGATGGACGCTAGCAGAGGGAACTGAAGCTCTGAGTTTATTTTTGGAGTGACTCCAGGTGACCCTCTTTTGGTCCATCAAACGGGCCCTGTTTTGGTCTGTCGGATTTCGTAGTTTTCTTGAAAACTTGGTGTCTTGTACCTTTGTTGACTTCTCACAAGGCTGATTTCATTCTGGAATCTCTCAGAATGTTCATTATCTTCTCAAAACTAAAATTGATAACTAAGGAATGAGGTATTTCCTTTTTTATTAAAATTTTTAGAGCAAGAGAACTGTCACTGAACTGGATTGCATAAGACTTCGCTGGAAATAGCATGATTAACAGTCAGCCACTGGTTTAATTGCCTCCTACAAGTTCTTAACATTTCACAAGACTTCACTGGAAATACCATGATTAGCTGTCAGCCACTCTGGAAGCTCACAGATCCTAAGAGATTAACAACTTCTGAAGTTCTCAGTAGCTTTGAAAACTTCAGTCTCAACTTCTCAAAATATGCAAGTTCTCAATAACTTCTGTGAGTTCCCAACAGCTCCAAAAGTTCACAAAACTTCTGGGAACTCCCACTGAAAGTTCTCAACAATTATTGTGGGTGCTATCACCACATTTTTTGAGCTATCACTGATTTCTTTGAGCTGTCAAGAACTTCTTGAGCTCTTACTGACTCGTTTGAGCTATCAGCAGCTTCTCGGAGCTTTCAATGCATTTTGTGGAACTATCAACAACTTATGGGAGTTTTTCTCCCTTTCTTGAGCTATCAACAACTTATGGGAGCTTTCTGTCTCGTTTGAGCTATCAACAACTTCTGTGAAGTGTCACTGCCTCTTTTGAGCTGTCAACAATTGATGAGAGCTGTCACTACTTTCTTTGAGCTTTCAACGTCTTTTGAGAGCTGTCATCACATTTTTTGAGCTATCAACAACTTTTGAGAGCTATCAGTGCCTCTTCTGATTACAAACACTTTCTGGGAGCTATCAACATATTTAATCTACTAACAACTTTTGGGAGCCTTGGACGACCGTAATAAGATCTCAACAATCTCTGGGAACAGTAGACTTCTCAAAACTCTCAACAAGCCACAGAAACTCCCAACAAGTTTAGGAAGCTCTCAGCATCTTCAGAAGGTCCCAGCAAGTTCAGAAGAGTCCCAAAACCTTTAGGCAGCTCCCAGCAACTTTAGAAAGTTCCCAGAAACTTTTTCAGGCTCCCAAAAACTCTTGCGAGCTCCTAAAACGTTTTAGAAGAACAAGTTACAGAAACTCCCAACGAGTTTAGGAAGCTCTCGGAAGATTGAAGAGGCTCGCAGCAACTTCAGGAAGGTCCCAGCAAGTTCAGAAGGGTCCCAGAACCCTTAGAAAGTTCCTAGAAACTTTTTCAGCCTCCCCAAAACTGTTGCAAGCTCCTAAGACGTTTTAGAAGCTCACAACAACGTTTTCAAGCCCTCCCAGGAGCCTTTGGAAGACTCGACGACCGTTGGAAGTGGCCAACGACTCTGAGGATCTACAAGTCTTGCAGACCAAGTTTCTAGTCTGTGTCTTCCTCAACCCAAGCGATGATCTTCCCTTCAACACCTGGCAGAATGTCGTCATCATTTACAATCTGGGAAGAGAAAATAATAATAATAATAATAATAATGATAATAATAATAATAATAATAGAGAGAGAGAGAGAGAGAGAGAGAGAGAGAGAGAGAGAGAGAGAGAGAGAGAGAGAGATGAACCTAAGAAAGTTTTAATGTACTGGACAGAATGATGTTACAAATTTCTTACAGAAATATTTAAAAGAGGGCAAGTTGATGAAATGGTTTAAAAATATATATATATATATAAGTGATTGCATTGAAAAAAAAATTGAGTAAAAATATCACAAATTCTCTCTCTCTCTCTCTCTCTCTCCTCTCTCTCTCTCTCTCTCTCTCTCTCTGTGAAACTATCCTTAACATTCTATCTCTCTGCACTTATCATTAATTCCCACCTCCATCCTCTCTCTCTCTCTCTCTCTCTCTCTCTCTCTCTCTCTCTCTCTCTCTCTCTCTCTCTCTCTCTCTCTCTCTCTCACAGAACTGACCTCCTCCTTGACCATGCCATACTCAGGGTCATGACTCTTGAAGTGGAAGCGGAAGAGCCCAGGCCTGTCGAACATGTTCTTAAAGTCCCGCAGACGTATCTCCCCGAGGCGTTTGTTTATGGTCGACATAAAGGGCGTAACCGTCCTCTCCGTGAAGTAGATGACTTTGGTCGACGACTCGACCACGCCTGGAACGAGAGAGAGAGAGTGGTGTCGATGGTTTAAAGGCTGCAAGGGTCGAATTTAGGAGCGCGGTTAGGTATTTTGAGCAAATTTCAGAAAGGGGGGGCCTTGAGATAGGTACTGGCTGCAGTACTCTTAATGGTTAGATGTCTAAGTTCATCAATCTTCTTTAATTAAAGTTCTGTGGAGCGTGTTTTCCTTAGACCCCTTTCATTACCTTTACTGTACCTCCGTTCGCATTCTCCTTCTTCCTTCTTACTTCTCTCAACCCTCCCCTGACAATATTGTTTAAGAGTGCAACTGCTTTGAGGTTTTCCTCCTGTTACACCTTTCAAACCCTTTCTTCTCAATTTCCCTTTCAGCGCTGAATGACCTCACAGGTCCCAGTTCTAGTTTAGCCTCTGGTCTAAATTTTATACTACATCATCACTTTTGTTTGAGTAGTTTTAAATAATAAATTGAGACAAAATTTAAGTAACTTGGATACCCGAAAATATTGATATTGATAGAAGTCAGAGGATTCATTAAATTTTCACACAAAAAGATTGAAAGTTTTGATAACCAAGAACGCATAGAATTAGGCAGCGATAATATCTTGGAATAAGAAAATGCTGAAGGCCATTGGTATAGAGTAAACTGCACAACTAAAGTATTGATAGAAGTGGGAGATTCACCTTGCGATGTGCAAATATACAAGAGCTCCATAGACCTTACAAGCAGATGCTACCTGGAGTGTCTAAACTTTAGAGACAGGTGAATTAGGAGGGCCAGAAGCAGTGGAATTGCTTTGAGTACATTAGCTGGTAATATAGAACTGAAGAATGGTCTTCTTAACTGAAGAGCAGGTTACAGATCCATCAGGCCAGGAAAGTTGAACCTTGAGTGGTACTTGAGAGCTTAACTGGCAAAGAAAGCAAGGTATAGATTCACCAGGGCAGCAGAGGGAAGAGGTTGAGTTTTTAGAAGATATTAAAAACTTTATTGGCAGAGAAAGCAAGTTGTAGAAGCAGTGTATAGGTCCACCAGGACAGAAAACAGAAAACTTGAACTAAAAGAACTTACTGCCAAAGGACCAGTGAATTTACGACACTAAACTCACCATTGACCTGTAGACGCTTGTCAGCAGACCTGGACGATTTATCTGTGCTTGTGCTAATCACTCCATTTGCCAGTCCTCCAGATCCTGGGCTCCCATTCCCTCCACTCCCTGCTCCAACTCCACCAGTTCCTCCTACGCTGGTCAGCCCTCCGCACCTCTCTATAAGAACAGCTATTGCTTGCTCTAGAGTGTCCAGAGTGTGCTGGTTGGGGTCTGTTCCTCTGTCGAGAAGAACAAAGCTTTCAGTAAGGAGAGAAGGCTTCTTGGGTTTTCCAATATGGCACTTCTGTAAGTCACTAGTTCCAGATTCTACCGTCACAAAGACACAATAGAAAAGAAACTGGAGCCTTTCGTGTTACCTGAAGTTACTCCTCAGGGAGATGATGGCGTCTCTGACCAGCTGGAGTTCCTCTCTCGTCCCTCCTCCGATTCCAGGGCTGCCACGAGTGAGGGCGGTCTCTCCCATGCTGATGGTTCTCTTGCCATTCTTTGGTGATGAGAAAAACAGAATATTTTGTCAGAATCTCTTTGCATATATATGAGGCCTTGTCTACAACAGTACCATATCTGCATACAAGAAAACAGGGAATAACGTGATTGACAGACAGGAACCACTTTTAATGTCATGCTACACTTTTTAATTCAAGAGGCAATCTACAAGCAATGTATTTGGTTCTTTTTGACATAAAGGAGCAACTTTGTACTTCCCAATTCCAGAAGCAGTGTACAAGCAATGTCTTGATTCATTTTGATATATAGGAACCACCACTTTTATCCTCACTTTACACTTCCCAGAAGCACTGTGCAAGCAGTGTCTTTGGTTCATTTTGAAGAACAGAAACCAATTGTAGCAAGGAATGTCTGTGGTATTGCTTGCTACAATTGGTTTCTGGGCTTCAGAGTGGTTCTGTGGTTCATTTTGAAGCACAGAAACCAATTGTAGCAAATGTCTGTGGTTCATTTTGAAGCACAGAAACCAATTGTAGCAAGCAATGTCTGTGGTTCATTTTGAAGCACAGAAACCAGTTGTAGCAAGCAATGCCACAGACATTGCTTGCTTTGCTACAATTGGTTTCTGTGCTTCAAAGTAGTTCTGTGGTTCATTTTGAAGCACAGAAACCGACCGCAGCCTCACGCACACCCAATTCCAAAGACAGCCCACACTGACTGACTTAGACACGACACAGACAAACGAGAAGGGACCCAAAGACCTACCTGGAGATTCCGAATGGCGTCTTCGAACTGGGCCCTCTGGACTTGGATGGTCTTGTCCCTGTGGTGCATCTGTTTCCTCAGCTCCGTGATGATGTTCTCACGCTGGTCCAGGAGCCTTTTGAGCTCCGCCTGCAGGGAGGGATGCCACATTAGAGGGTTTTGGGAGGAGGGTTGCTAGTAAAGAGGGGTGCATGTGTAGTGAGAAGGGTTGCATGCGGAGAGACTGACGAAAGGTTGTATGGAGAGAGGGTTGCATGTGAGGAAACAAGGGTTGCATATAAAATAGTAAAAGGGTTGGGTTGTATGGAGGGAGGGTTGCATGTGAGGAAACAAGGGTTGCATATAAAATAGTAAAAGGGTTGTATGGAGAGAGAGGGTTGCATGTGAGGAAACAAGGGTTGCATATAAAATAGTAAAAGGGTTGTATGGAGAGAGGGTTGCATGTGAGGAAACAAGGGTTGCATATAAAAAAGTAAATGGGTTGTATGGAGAGAGAGGGTTGCATGTGAGGAAACAGGGGTTGCATATAAAATAGTGAAAGGGTTTTATGGAGAGAGAGAGAGTTGCATGTGAGGAAACAAGGGTTGCATATAAAAAATTAAAAGGGGTGTATGTGAATATGAAGAAGGGTTGCTTATAAACACGAGGAAAGCTTGCACATGAAGAGATAAAAAAAGGATTTCTATGTAAAGAGGGAAATAGAGGTGCATATGAAGAGAGAAGGGTTACAAATGAGGGGAAAAAAAGGTTGCAGGCAAACATGAAAAAGATTGCACATGAAAAAAATGGTTGCACAGCAACAGGAAGAAGGGATTGCATATAAAAAAAAAGGGTTTCAGGAAAACTTGAAGAAGGGTTGCAATGAAGAAACAAAAAATGGTTGCAACTAAACAACAAAGGGTTGCATATGAACATTAAGAAGAGTTGCATATGAATACAAAAACAAGGGTTGCAGGTAAACACTTAGAAGGGTTGCATACACTGTAGTTCATAAACATAACGGTTAATTATAAAAAAAGGGTTGCATGATTGACAGGTGGATGTTGTGTGTCTATTATGATTGACTGGTAACTGTTTGTTGTTTATGTTTGTGTTTTTGTTTGTGCTGAGTTTTTCATTGTTTATTTTTTTTATTTTATATTGTTTGTGTCTTGAATGTTTTGGGTGTTTTTATTTTGGGTAAGGTTGGTTTGTAGGTCGTTTGATAATAATAATAATAATAATAATAATAATAATAATAATAATAATAATAATAATAATAATAATAATAATAATAATAATTTCAGGCCAGTCGAAAGAAAGATAAAATTGCAGTAACAATATTATTATTATTATTATTATTATTATTATTATTATTATTATTATTATTATTATTATTAATGATGGCATACTATTTACGTCCGGCAGTCATCCACTTGTTCTTCCAAGAGATGGATGACTTACAGAATGAACAGGGAACCCTTCAAAAAGAGAAGTTAGTAATTGAGAGTTGAAAACCAAAGGAACATCTCCTGGCCATATGCCTCTGCTACGAGGACGGTAATTACCGGCCATTGCGTCGTGCTCTTGTGCTAAAAAAATACTCTCCTCTCTCTCTCTCTCTCTCTCTCTCTCTCTCTCTCTCTCTCTCTCTGTCATGTCTGTCAGTCTGTCATTATTGTAGTCATCGTTGTATATTGTGTTAACCTTCCATTATCGTAACATTCTCTCTCTCTCTCTCTCTCTCATTATCATCATCGTATATTCTAATTCAATTTAGCCAATCAAGAATGGCTGTAAAGTTCTAATTCAGTTTAGCCAAAAGAAAGGCTATAGCACTCTAATTCAATTTAGCCAATGAAGAATAGCGATAAATAATATTCTAATTCAGTTTAGCCAATCAAGAACAGTTTCTGTAGCCTTTGAAACATAGACTGGCTTTGTGCATGTCATTCCAGTCGAAATATTAACTAACAAATTATCCAAATAGCGCCAAATTCAGCCAGATTGGCCCAACACCGAGAAACTGAAATTATATACTAAATATAAAATTGCAACTGTCGAATATAATATATCATTTTATTCTCAATGGTTATGATTCATCACAGAGTACATATTTCTGATGTTATTCCTGTCATTAGTGGATCTCTCCTGTTACAGATGAAGGCGAAATTTATGTAGCTTTGTGGGTACAGTGTACTGATTGTGTATCCAGGACATTATGTTACTTCGCATTTCTTTTATGAGTTCAGTAACTGTAGAATTTATTACATACAGAAAATATTAAACTTTCTATACGTTGCATTTCATATGGTGGGATAATTATTATTATTATTATTATTATTATTATTATTATTATTATTATTATTATTATTATTATTATTATTATTATATTATTATGGTAGAAATAAGCCTCAGATGTCGAGAGACTGAGATGCATTGATAAAGTTATTATTATTATTATTATTATTATTATTATTATTATTGTGTTCATTAGAAAGAAATAACAGAAGGTAATGAGAAACACAAAGATTAGATCACTCATTAAAAAAGAAAAAATAAACTAACAAATTAATAAATAAACATAAAATGGGAAAACAAAGTCACGACCAACTTAATAACACATTTTATAAGTCTAAATTTCCCCCAAAGTTCTATCCCCATATCTCAAATGGTTCAATTCCTATTTTTCCAAAAATCCAATCTCATGTTAACAATCTCAAGGCCCACCTTTGTTCAAAATTTGGTAAAATTCCACACGTAAGTTTTAGTGTAATTTTACAACCAAATAAAGAAACAAACTAATTATGTTCCCTTGGTTACCTTCTCAGCCTCCAAAGCCTGGCGGGCGATAGATAGGTGGATGATCTCTTGCTTGGCAGAGGCTGTGGATTCTGAAGCCAGATCTTGCGTCCTGCCCGGAATGTTTATTCTCAAGGCTGGGTCCAGCTCCTGGAATGAATAAGGCCAATAATAATAATAATATTAAACTTATTCTTGTTTTTGAAAGAGGGAAATTCTATTACAAATTGACCAAAATATTACATGGCCTGTTATCTAAAGTATATGTGTCAGACGAGAACATTTTTTGGTCATCTTTTAGCACCTTATTGCCAAACTTTGCATCAAGTAGCTAACAGGCTTACTATATTGGTGTCAAATTGAAATCACACAAGCCTGGACGTATACAACTTCAGTTTTGTCACCAATATTGGCTCCTTGGTGCTCAGTTTGGTGGCAAGATGCTAAAAACTGCAGAAACCTAGCTCATAAGGGCTCATTGAGAAATAAGACCAACTTAATCTACTGAAACATGTCCTTGCATAATGTCACCCTACAAATAGCATGCTCCTCTTGAACTGAAACACTTTTAGCATGCAAAATTATAGTGTTAGTTCACAAATACCATGCTTGTTTACCCATGCAGAGAATGGTTACTGTCCAGCAAGCACATGCAAAGAGTTTCAAGTCCGGTTAGCATGTCAGTCACGTGTTCTCCTTGGCACAAAAGCAAATTATGAATCCTGTGATATGATTTCTTTGTCGTCCTGACTTCAAAATGTCCTCATAAACTTAAAGGACGAGTCGCAAAGGCCACTGACTTCCCAAGCTTTCACAGAACAGAGGGATCCAGATAGAAACAAAATTACATCTTATTAGGGACCCTACAGTTGGCTCTGGTGTCCAAAAGTGTATACCATAACATTCTGCCCAATATCTTCTACTGAACAACAGTGTTTTCTACAGTACCAGAAATCACAAAAATAAGGTCCACTACGTGAGTTTCACCAGTGCCTACAAGATTTCAGAGTTTATAGAGTACAGAAGCAGCACTGCTAGAGTTGGTACAGTGTGATGTCACATGAATCTTATCAGTGTGACAGGTTGTATTACTTGTGTTTCACCACTATATACAGGATTACAGTTTTCACAGAGTAAAGAAGAAGATTCAGTGCCAGTGTAGGCACGTTGTAATGTAAACATGAATATCGCCAATACCTAGAAGCTCTCATTAACTGAGCATAACCAGTACCTAGAAGGTTTTATTACTCCAGTTTCAACAGTGCCTACAGATACAGAGATTTTGCACAGAGTAAAGAAGTAAAACCAGCGTTCGTATTCAGTATTGTCAACAAGTGGTGGTTCACCAGTACATACATAGTATTATTACTTGAGTTGCACCAGTGCGACAGGTTTTCAGATTTTATGCAAAGACAAGGAGAAGAAGCATTGCCAACGTTGGTACACTGCAGCTCAACGCTACCCAGTTTCCGTAAGCCCAAGTGCTACTTTTCTCCGAAAAACAACTTTTAGTGTCCCTCAGACAGAAACCAGCATTGTACACTACTGCAGGAGGCACCCAGCACTGTACACTACTGCAGGAGGCACCCAGCACCCTACACCACTGCAGGAGCCACCCAGCAGAGCAGGACATAGGCCAAGCTACCTGACGAGACAGCCTGTTGCGATGTCCTGCAGGATTTGTACTCTGACCCTCCGTGTCGTTCCCAGCGGCCCGTAGCGGAGACCCCGCCTGGGTTCCTTCGCAGGATGGCGTCCTTCCCTTCGCAGGATTCTCTTTGTTGAGCTGGCCCTTCTGGGAGGGGTCCCTCGAGGCCTTCTCCCGAGGGCGGGAGGAAGCTAGGATGCTCGGTTGCTCTCGGGTCGTGCAGACGCCCCTGCTTTCTACCTCGGTAGCCGTCACCAGGAGCTGGAAACACCAGCGATATCTTTGTCAACCAACGTTGGATTGGTTGAGTATGGAAGGTGGAAGGGTCGTGGTGGCTTTTGGGTTGGGGGGAGGGGAGGGGAGGTATCCTAACTTCATATATCCTAACTTCAGGAATATTTCAGCTTCATAACAACAGGTGGTCCAGTGGTTTTTCATTTACTTAGGAAGGCTTTTATACAATACTATATTTATCTTGATAAAATATATGCATGATTACAATTTTAAATTCAGATTCCTTTGCACAAGATAAGCAAAAGCACAGACATACACAGGCATGCACGCTAAACACACAATCACACGTACAATATATATATATATATATATATATATATATATATATATATATATATATATATATATATATATATATATATATATATATATAATGTGTGTGGAGAGAGAGAGAGAGAGAGAGAGAGAGAGAGAGAGAGAGAGATAACAGTCGCAAATGAAGCAGCCAGTAAAAGACTGTGCATCAATATATTCATTGTTCTTGACGACCCAGAGTGATTGCAGAACAAGCAAGGTGAAAGTGGGTCGCTTAGGTCAGAGCAGGTCGCCGAGTGGTCGCTAAATCCGGGTCATTTAGGCGACCACTTATTATTATAAAATTAATAATAATAATGATAATAATAATAATAATAATAATAATAATAATAATAATAATTATTATTATTATTATTATTATTATTATTATTATTATTATTATACCCAGTGGGTCATTCTGAGGCCTGGAAGTCAAGAGAGAGAGAGAGAGAGAGAGAGAGAGAGAGAGAGAGAGAGAGAGAGAGAGAGAGAGAGAGAATTGATAAAAAATGACAGTAAAAAAATAATATCAATTATTTTACATTAATAATCATTCGGTTATTTCCTTAATCGAATCATAATTATAACTTGGGGGAAAATTTAGATTGGAAAACGTGTCACATCGAGAGAGAGGGAGAGAGAGAGAGAGTTTTTTCATATGGAGGTTCTTCAGAGAGAAAAAGAGAGAAGGAGAGAGAATAAAACACAATGAGAGAGAGAGGGAGAGAGAGGTTCTGTAGACAGAGAGACAAAGTGGCTAAATTAAAAGTAATTATAAGAGGAAGACAGAGAGTAAAGTACAGAGTATCAAATGAGAGAGAGAGAGAGAGAGAGAGAGAGAGAGAGAGAGAGAGAGAGAGAGAGAGAGAGAGAGAGACTCTGGGTTCACTGAACTGAAGAACTCCGCCTTCAGAAAACGTTACACCAATTTCCATATGGCCGTCTCAAAGTCATTAAAGCATTCTGTATAATTGCCTATTCCCTGTCCCCTTAAAGAGTGGCGGTACAGTTTATAGAAAATTTTGCGGGATGAAGTTGCTAGCCCCATGCCCTTTAACTGGGTGAGACCCACAAAGGGCGACTGACCACCAGGTGCATAATTTGATTGTTACGTGAAGTACAAACCACAGGTAATTGAGGACACACTGTATATATATATATATATATATATATATATATATATATATATATATATATATATATATATATATATATATATATATATAAATGTTACCTAAAATATACATACACATACACACATACACATCGACATACTCTTGTATAATGTATGCATAATTTCTGTGCAAAGTAACTTTGTTCAATGACAGTTATTTATATAAAAATATATGAACTGTCATTAAATGCTGAATAATATTTAAGATATCATAATTTACTGTTGATATATATTACCTAAATAGATTTAACTCTGTGGTAGAATACTTAATCCCAAATCATTATATGACGAAATTAAATGGTAACGAACCACAGGTCTATGAAGATATATAATGCTGTAATAAATTTTAAAAGTAAGTACTAAAATAACTACATCATAATCTCAGTAGATATATGCATTAATACAATTAATAACAGGACCTCACTGAACATCTACCAGACGATGAGGACAGAACAGCCCTTGAAAGCCTGTAACTTTTTTGAATAAAATTCTCATAAATAAATAAATATATATAAATAGAGATATAGATATATTTATTTATTTATTTATTTACTTATTTATTTATTTATATTAACCTTTCCTTTTCTGTTCTTCCTCATCACAACAGAGGTAGCAATCATCTTATTTATATCTTGATCAGTAGCATTCAGAATCCTGTCTCTGTACATCCCACAATCTCCTCCCCAAATGAAGTCACTGAGTTGAATTAATGAAATCTCTTTGTAATCACTATATAATGTTATGTTATTAACATATTAACATGGTAATTAAGGTCGCTGTAATGTGCTATTTTGTTAGCTAATTGGGACACGGTTGATGATGCAACGTTGATAATTAGTTTAATGTTTCAGTTCGTTTCTAACAGTACACTTATCACTTTTGATAACACTGTCTGGGCCTTTTTACTGTTATTGATAACACTATCTTGGACCCTTTCTTGTTATTAATAACACTGTCTTGGACCTTTTCGTGTTACTAATAATAATATTTGTGCACTCTTCTTATTATTGATAATTCTATCTTTCTTGTTATTGACAATGCTATCTTGGACCCTTTCTTGTTATTAATAACACTGTCTTGGGCCCCTCCCTTGTTATTGATAATACTATCTTGGACCTTTTCTTGTTATTTATAATAACTCTGTGTCTTTTCTTGTTGATAATAACAGTAATTGTGGCTTTTCTTGTTATTGATAACTATCTGTACCTGGTTTTGTTATTGATAACACGACCTGTACACTTTTTTGTGATTAATAACACTATCTGTGTTCTTTTCTTGTTATCACCCTTGTTATTAACACTATCTCTGCCTTTTCTTGTTATTAGTAACACTATCTTGACCCTTATGTTATTAATAACACTGTCTGGTCTTTTCCTGTTATCACCGTATTAATAACACTATCTCTCTGTGGCTTTTTCTGTAATTACCATGCTAATAACACTATCCCTTGTGCCCTTTTCTGTAATTACCGTGCCTTTGTCTGTAATTGCCGTATTAATAACACTCTCTCTGCCTTTTGTGTAATTACCATATTAATAACACTATCACAGTGCCTTTTTCTGTGTAATTACCGTATTAATAACACTATCACAGTGCCTTTTTCTGTAATTATCGTATTAATAACACTATCACAGTGCCTTCTTCTGTAATTACCGTATTAATAACACCACGACTAGTGTCACCATTATTTACCAACTGTCAGTAACAGATAGAAATGACGTTATTAACGTATTAATAACACGGGCCGTTATTTGTCAACCACTTTCTTCACTTCTTGATGCAACTTGGTCCTGTTCCCTCGAAAACGGTACCCCGTGGTACCAGCAAAGTACCCTGGCTCTCAGGTACACTGTGCAACCTGTGTGAAGGTACCGACAGCTTTGGTGAGTGAGGGAGAGAGGGAGAGAGAGAGGGAGAGGGAGAGGGAGGGAGTGAGAGGGAGTACTTGTAGATCTTAGTACACAACTCCCTGATCGCGCTAGTTTCCAGGTGATAGAGGGGTGCCGGGTAGTGTATTTGTTTAATGAAAGTGGGTTGTTTTTCTTAATTGTTTCCTTTATGTTGGTGTGATGACGTGTTATTTGTATGAAAATACGTTAATTAATTGATAAAAGATGAGTTAAATAGGCAGAGTGAACTCGAAATGTTGATAAAAATAGGAAAAACCGTTCCTGGAGAGTCGGCGGTTAATATTCCCAAACAGCCAACTCAGCCGCTACCGAACGAATCCCCTGGTCCGAAGACGCTTTTAGCCAACCGCTGCTTAATTAACCGAAGGAGCCGTAACCGAATGAAGACGACAACGAACTCTCCGGATACGCAACAAATGTCCGAAGCAAAATGGCTCGAGTACATGCGAGCCATTTACCCCAAAAGGACTGGAAAGTTCGTATTAGCGAGAGCGAGTAGTCGTGGCCGAAGTCGATGCCGTTGGCGAACGATCGAACGCCTTCGACTTCATCTCCTCGCCGAGTCTCTCAGACGATCGTTCTCAAGACTCCGTTCGTTTCTTTCCTTATATTATCGGACTTTTCGTCGTGTTTGGAGGAATGTAAGGACTATATGGACTTCTAGAAGGTTAGGTGAAGGGGTAGGTGTGATTATAAAGGTTAAATCAAGAATGAATTATTCTTTATTGATGTTTAATGATGAAATTTACAACAGGTTTAAGTCGAAGTCATACTCTTGACCCCTTAGAGCTGGGTAGCATGAACGCTATTTTTTGGTATTCTTGGGCAGCTGTGAGCACCCCAGGGTAAAGCGTTCGAGGGTGGGGTGTTGCGGGGTTACCCACTTGGTACTGGGGCATCGGGGAATGAAAGTCGTTATGTGCACTCGCACCACCGCCATGTGGTCGACGCGAATGCCAGTATACCCATATTTTTCCTTTCACTTTCCTAAACGCTCGCTCTCTCTCTCTCTCTCTCTCCTTCATGCCTGGGCTAGTATAGGACATTACCCTCTCTCTCTCTCTCTCTCTCTCTCTCTCTCTCTCTCTCTCTCTCTCTCTCACAGAGCGTAAACGTTCCCTGCCATGACCACATAACGCTGAACTACGTAATTACAAATGATATAATTACGCTTCCACTCATTCGTAATTACGCTCAATTCTTAGTCGGAGTAATTCCGGATTTTAAAGTGCTTCTTCTTTATTATTTTTTTAAAATAAATTGTGGTCTGAAGATCTTGTTAATGTAAATTAGGTTCGCCATTTGTTAAAATAAATTGTGGTCTTAATTGATTCTCTCGAATAATGGCAATTATTATGTAAAATTTTATTAAATACTTTCAGTATAGTTTGAAAATTCATTAAGAGTTAATTTTGCTAAAAGTATTTTTCTAAAAAACTGTTATTATTATTATTATTATTATTATTATTATTATTATTATTATTATTATTATTATTATTATCCAAAATATGCAAGACATATGTGAAAAAGTCTAGCAGACCACCCATTGAATAAACAAGGTTCCACGGGATACAATGCCCACTATTTAATTAAATTAAAAACATAGAATAAGAGACAGTTATTCAATAAATGAATACACACGAAACTAATAATCATATACCTATACCTATATAAACATCAATATCATTCCGAAAAGCTAAATAACAGAAGATAGACAAAATTATACAGTATAGATATATAAACATCAGTATCAGTCCGAAAAGCTAAATAACGGAAGGTAACGACAAATTTATACTGTGCATGGGAGAAGGCGTTTGTTTACCCACGGGAGCCAACGTCCGTGGGAAAAGTACTTGGAACGCCAATGTGGTCACCACGGACAATGATTCGGATACAGGAAGTTAAACAACTTAACAAGATAGTTTAAATGATGTGTCAGTATCCCATGGACTGTGGTCTAAGTTGTCATGACTTCTGCTAATGTTTGTTTGTGCAAGTGTGGTGTTTTCCTGTTTATTGTTTTGTTAATCTGTTGTTTTCTTAGGGCTTCAAAACAAAAGTTGCACTGACTTTTACAAATGTTTTTATGCAGGTTTAGTATTTCCCTGCTCTTTGGTTACAGTGAATTGGTTTGCTATTTATTCCACCTGTTGTCTTGTTAATCCGTTCATTTCTCAAGTCTACATCAGCTAAAATCAAAAGTTGAACTTCAAGTTATGGAAACTGGAATTGGGCCACTCCAGACAGATTCCGTATTTCCAGTAACGGCAGCTGTATCTAAGTCAGATTCCTTGGTCAGAAGTCATCATGCACCATCCATCATGAGAAATGAATTAGGTCAGTCATTTTGGATTGTCAGGAAGGATGACCCTTGTACTGATTCATGCTTGCTGGAGGCTGTGTCACCTGAGCATATTATCTGGCAATTTGTAGCATCTTGCTAGCAAGCTCTGCACCAAGTAGACAATCTTAGTGGCAAAATTGAAGTCCTGCATGTGACATCACTTAATGAACATTAAGGTCTCCAACTTTGCTACCAGTAAGGTTATTGGGTACTTGATGCAGAGTGTAGCACCAAGATGCTTCAAGACGCCAGAAGCCACACTCACGACATTGCCTCAAGTTTCTCTTATCCCAGGAAATGTTTTATATCCTTCGAAAACTGTAAGAGAAACAGTCCCTTGAAACTAACGGATGCAAAGGAGAAACAGAAGAATTATCTCAGGCATTGCCTCGCAAACACAAGGAGATATTTACAAAAAGTTGAGTAGTTTCTGTCAAGTTGCCTGGATTTCATCACCTCCCAAACACTAAAACTATTTATCAAGCTGCAATCTTCTGAAAAGACTCTGGTTACTCTGTACAATCCAGGTTAAGTCTTCACCCAAAGTCTTCATGCATTGAGTATTTAAGTAATACTCACCAGCTCTTGAATTTCATCTCTTCCCAACAGCTTAAACCAACGGCTGCTGTCCTCTGGAGGGACTTTGTTCATACTCTTACATCTAGGTTAATGCCGCACCCAAAAGTCTTCATGCATTGTTTACGTCTGTTCCTACTCACCAAGTGCTGGAGAGCCAGTAGCTGGTCTCTCGTGCTGTTTAAATCCCGAAGGACTCCCTTTAAATCCGACTCCTGCTCCCAGGGGTCGAGTGGGTTTTTCTTCTCTCGCGGCCACTGATCCAGGGTAGGACCCCGGATGAGGCTCGTGGCCGGGGAAGAATTTTGACTCCGACCTTCAGGTTCTCTAGATCCTTCGTCATTTGTGCCACCTCCTCCACTGCTGGAAGACCTGTCGTCCCCGCTGCGGTCTGCAAGAGAGTCTCCTAGGGCTCGAGAGCTCTCAGACTCCTCTCGGCCGGGTATTCTGCTGCCGGAAGGACAGGACGCTGCTCCGGGGATCTGAGGAAGCTTTCGGCGTCCGCTCATGCGGTGGATCGTGTGGTACCTGAAAACAGAATAGAAACCAAATTGTTATTGTTGTTTTATGACCTATTCTTCGCCTAGGGAATAATGAGGATTAAATTCATTTCTAGTGGATGCATTTGGTAAGGTTCAGAGCAAAGTCCCACCTAGGTGGGACTGTTAAGCAAGGCAAAGTTAGGTATTTCTTTCTCTGTGCAACCACTCCTGTGTCACTTCACTTACTACAAATTTATATAATTTTTGTGAAAGTGAATGGTGATTTTCTTCAAATAACTTTGTCAAATATTTAGTACATTAGAATTTCACATGTGAACAAATCTAGCCAAGTGTACCCAGTGCTTGTCTAAAACAGAGAACATAATCTGAATAGGTTGCCACTATAATACTACTTCACGTCAAGTATTTTTAACTAATTTCTAAGGTTTATATGAGTGTTTTACTAAAACATATTGTAAAACATTTCATATGACATGAGAGAGACAGCTTGGTACTGCAAAAGTTGCTCTGAAAATCAGAGTTGCCAGTTACATTTATGAATGAAAATGAAAGCAAAAATTTCAGTATAGAAGGACCCTAGAGATGATAGAATGCAGCATGGAATGCAATAAAAAAAAGTTGGGCATTCAATTTCTGTTTATTTTCTGGATACTTTCAGTGGCATGTGTCTGTCAATGTAGTAAGGATAGCCTGTATTATAAAATAATGATAGTGCTTAGGGTTATATTGTAAGCATTTTTTCTTAGCATTCAGTACAATACCTCGAGATATATGATACTGATAACCTACTTTAGGATTGATCACTGTTATTGTCCAGGAAGCCAGTTTATTTATGTGGCTCTTTTAGATATCTGTAACGTTCATTTAGATCTGTATTGACAAGGTAGTCCAAATGACAATGAATGTGACCGGAACATACACATTTCTCACTATTCTATTATCTTCATAGCACTAACAAATTAGTGAAAACACTTCCGCCTCTGAGTGTTTCCTGTTAGGTCCTGTGAAAATGTATCGGGATGGGAAATATAAAAATCCTCAGTAAAGGCTGATTGATTAAAGATACTAGTGCATTCAGTATAATGTAGCTCAACATAGAGAAAGCAGGGTACTGTCTGGATTTTCGAAGATACCTTGTTGGTACAGTACTTTAAGTCGTCTTGTGCGTAACCTGCATTTGTTTAGAATTCTGGCCTTATACACATATACGGTAGAAATCTAGACGTACCTGAATGGATTATCGGGATCGTCAGCAGAATTCTGATTTTGTGTGCTGCTCTGTTGGTCAGGCGATGCTGTGTTGGAGTCTCTCCTTGCAGAGACGTCCTGCCAGAACCCCATCCCTCCTGGACGAATTGGCCCTCTTCCTCCTGAATCATGCCTCGGCGAGGAAACCTCTACATCTCCGTCAAGAGAAGTGTTTAGAGAAGTATTGAGGAGTTTGTTAAAGAGGCATTGAAGGATGAGTTGAGCTGGTCATCGGAAGATTCGTCCAGGCTCGATTTAGGAGGGATGGCCGGAGGACAGTTTCTCTGGTGTGCTTGCGACGCAGTCCACTGGAATTTATGGGATGGTCTTAGGGAATCGTAGGCCCACCGGTTTTGTGCAGTTCTCCTTGGGAGGTTTTCGTACACAGGAGAGGAGTCCCTCACTGGGCCCTGAGCTGCATTCATGCTTGGATGTCGTCGAAGTCCTACGATGCCACCCCCAGAGTCATCATTGGCACACCCTGTCATGATAGCTCGGCGATTGGCACTCAAGTTTGGTGTCTTTTCTACTGAAGTGACTGGCACGTCTGGACCAACACCAATGTCTGAAAGAAGTAAAATAAAGCGATGAAGAAGTAAATAAATGAACTGATAGAGAAAAGGGCCAAATTCTTTATTGAAATATGCATATCTAATTGAATTTCCTTTGTTTTACAGAGAAAACCTTGTTTCAGGAAGGTGCTGAACACACAAAATCTAAATTTATCATGAAGATAGGCTACAGCCTAAAACTTATGTAAAAGATTGTCTAAAGGAAGTTTCAGACTAAAAGATTGTCTAAGGAAAGTTTCAGACATGCAAAAAACGTACCCAAAGAACAACTCAGAATATTTCATTCATACCAACATGAGAAAACATCAAAAGACTGAAATGTCTTCCATCACAAACCATGGGTTGCAGGCACTGGATGAGACTGTCTGGACGGAGCGCTGGCTGCGTCCTGTTGCTGCTGACTGGGGAGGTTTGACGACGCCGAGGACTTCACGCTCTGGGGCTTGTAATGAGCAGCCAGGGCGAGGATGATCCTCATGATGCTTTTCAGATTCCCTTCCACTACTTCCTTGCTGGTGATGTGGGTCATACGGATCCTCTTGGCCGCCATGAACTGTAGGATTCTCTCGAGATTCTCCCTCATGGTCTGGACGGTGTTTCCGTCTCGGCTGATTCCGGCGACCCTTTCCCCAGCTGGAAAGGAAGTGCAGCACTGTTTTAAAACGTGGATGTTCCAGAGATACTAAATACTCAAGTCTTCTGGTAATTTTCTGTAATATTCTTAAGATGGTGACTTTTCTAAAATGGAAGAAACTGGGAATGGCAGCTTTTAAGATTCATTCAAAGTTATCAAAGACCAAGGAAAACTTCTTTGTGTGATGTACTCATATTCTTCTGCTATTCACCTTACCATTCATCACCCCATCTTCCTGATTTCCTCTTACCTATGACCATACTTTTGCTCAGATTCACTTTCAAATTTTACAACTTACAAACTATTTCAACCTTCTCCATCATTTTCTGCAATTTCTCTTCACTCTCACCAATGAAAAGATCTGTAGTTCTAGAACCTTTATGGGGGTCTCATACAAGAGAAAACCTTTAGACATCTCACACACGAGAACCAAAACTCACAGATGATTTCGATGAGATCAGCAAAGACTACTCCACTCTGTAGGTCCCTCCTCAGGTCCGTGATCAAGGGTCTTCCTCTTTTTCTGAGCTGGGAGTTGACCCAGGCGACGTAGGCCTTTGAAAATAATTCAGAAGAAAGGTTTGAAGTTGGTATTAATGTTGATGTAGCTGTGGTAATTAGTTTGATTGCTATTATTATTATTATTATTGATAAAAAGTCGATTGCTATTGACTTGACAGCTGGAGAGAGAACCCATTAAGTTAAATATGTGTATCTATGTATCTCCCTCTTGCAATATATACATTATTACAGATGAACCTGTCCACAAATAAGTGCTCTTAGTTTATGATATTGTTCCTACTATCATCTTGATTAGATCCTTGCAGTAATTATGGTTATGAGTCTGAGAATCATGTCACAAGGATCCTCGGAAGGTGAAAGTAGAGGTGTCACAAGCTAAGACCACTACTTTGTAAAAAGTTTTATCTGCAAAGATATCTATTTAACAAGAGGAAAATAGACACACTCCTTTTGTCATTATTATTATTATTATTATTATTATTATTATTATTATTATTATTATTATTATTATTATTATTAATCACTTCTGCAAAAGAAGCCAAATCAAATTGTCTCTCATGGACTATGTATGAGATTCTTTAGAATAAGACCTATTGAGGTTCCACTAAAGATTTTTAAAAATTTTACTAAGGCATTATAAAAATCTTGATTCAATATCTGTGTTCAAGTCATTCAAAAATTTAGTAGCATTGGCCACATATACAAAAACAGAAAAAACTTTTTAATGGTCACTACAATGTGTCCTGTTTCACTTAAAATTAGGAGTCTCATTTTTCTTAAAGAGTGAGAATTAAAAAGTTAATTTTGGGTTTTAGCATCATGAATTATATTATTACTAGTACTATTGTTGCAACAACAGCTACTCAATTACCAAACAAAGATTATATGCAAATGAAAAGGTCCCTAGTAAACAAGGTATTGTTTGATGCCAAAGTTAAAGCAAGCAATGCCTTCATTTTAAGAAGAAAACTGTTCTTATTTTAACGTTATTAAGTTCTTACCTGCAATTGTTGAGTCCATTCCATCCACGAGACTGAGGAGGCTGTTGCACCATCCCCCTTCCTGGAATCCATCTGCCCTCTTTCTTTAGAGTGAGAAATTGAACCACGCCTCTGTTCTGTAACTTGGAGATCGTCAGCACCGTCAGCATCCCTATCTCTCCGTTCATAGGAAGGAGCATCTCGCACTCTGAGTCCCTCACTGGGATCTTTACTGAACCTAACTTCCTTTGGCAGTTCCGTTCTCTCCGCTGAATACTGGCGGGAGTCCCTGGAGTCCCTGCGGCCTCTGTTGACGTCGCATCGACTGTCCAGTGGATCGTGGTCGTCCCCATCAACAGAGAGCTCCCTGAATCCCCTCGCGTCCCTGTCGTGACTCAGTCTGTCCTCTCGCACTTCGAGGACGTTCCTTGAGTCTCTGTAGTCTCTCAGGTCCCTGGGTAAGCTGGTGTCTCTGAAGCCCCTTGTGGTAGCTCTTGGGTCATGACTGTTTCTGACTTCTCCGTTGTTTCGTACGTCTCTTTGGTTCTTAATCGCCTTGCTGTCTCTTTCATCTCTCATTTCCAGCGCATCTCTCACATCTCTCAAGTCTCTCGATACCCGTTGATTCTTTGGTTCCTCATCTCTCTCCCTGGGTTCCTTAACGTCTGGGATTTCAGCATATCGCGGCTGGCCATCATGTTGAGGGTACACACTGTCTGACAGAAGAGCATCGTCAGGAGACGGAGGCCTTGGTGGGCCAACTGGAGTGGAATGATGATGTGGTGAGCCCAGGGCAAGAGGTGATGCACTTGGAGGATGTGGAGGTGGATGTGATGAAACAAAAGAGTTAGGAGAGTGATGTAAGGCACTGCCAATACATGGCTGTTTAGCTGGTCTAATAGTAGGGTACTGGACGGGCGATGACGACTCCGACGAAGCAGGGGTAGACGATATGGAGTCTGGTGATGTACGGGAAGCATTGAGCAAATCTTCAGTCGACTGGGAATAGGGAACGTCTTCGTGATTTATAGGTATTGCACACCTTGACTGGTGACCAGGCAGACCACCTACAGAATCCAGAGAATGTGGACCTGCGTCGACACTTGGATTATTGAGGGAATCGAAACCAGAATCAGGATCTCTAGAGCTCCACCTATTCGCCTTTGAGATCCAGTTGTCGTAGTTACCTCTTGGTAGGGATGAGCTTCTGTGTTGCTCCTCATGGTGGTGGTCCGGGTGGACCTTTGACTCTCTCTTCTCCCAGGAATCTAAAATGTCCTGGAAATTACGCGACTTTCGGTGTTCTCTCGTGTCGTAAGGCTCCCTGAAGTCTCTGTGGTCCCAGGTGTCATTTCTTTTGTCGCTCTCTTGCATATTTCTGTCTCTGGGGTTCGGGAAGTCGGGACGCCCTCCTCCGCCTCCGTGTCTCTCTCGAAACCTACTGAAGTCTCTCTCGCGAGGTTCCCTGGGGTTGCAGAGGTCTCTGGACCCTCTAGGGTTCCAGTGATCTCTGGCGTGATCTCTGCCGTCCCCATTGTCAATCTTTGGCGGCGGAGGCGGCTGGTACGGGCCCCTGGTTCTCCGTATAGGATCCGGAGGCTGGTGCCTCGAGTAGGGAGGAGGCTGCCGGGATGCTGGCGGAGGATTTGAAGGGGACCTGAACCTTGTGCTGGGGTCCTCCCTCACCAGACCTCTCCTGGGGAGGGTGCACGTCCCAGGCGCCTGCAGCGGACGTTCGTGTTGGTACGTGTTGTTTTCGTCGTGGTGTCCCGGGACTGGTGGTAGCGGTTGTTGAGGAGGGTGTGGGAGTCCCTGGGGGTGGGATGGGACCGGAGGGGGTGGATGGGATGGGGGAGGGGGAGGGCGGGCAGCTGGCGGAGGGGGTACCTGGTCGTTGTCTGCACCTCCTGGAGTCCTGCGAAGGATTGTAAGAGTTAGAATTTTGACAAATAATACAGGTAATAGATCTACAACACTTCTTGAGAATATAATATTTTTATACAAGCTAAAAAAGATCACATATAGTTCCTTTTACTATCAAGCTTTGGATTCCTCTCTTTGCCTTTGTGTTTCATCCCATAATATTCCTTTTTTATAGGAGCTGTAAAATTTTCAGTGCTCCGTTCGTGGTCAAGTCCCATCCCTATATCTTTCCCTTGCCTATTTATTGTTTCCTTCGGGTCTGGGCTAGAAAAGGGTGACAGGTTGAGCCTAATTGTAAAGACATATATAGCACAATATATAATTATTATTATAATTTGCGTCCATATATTTAATATTCTGTCTCCATATTCTTATGTTCTCTGTGTTTAAGAAGAAAAGTCAAGTGGGGATTATTACCGTTATTTCAGAGAGAGAGAGAGAGAGAGAGAGAGAGAGAGAGAGAGAGAGAGATAGAGAGTGAGAGAGAGAGAGAGAGAGATCACAACTATACCTACTATCCCCTACAGCAGCAGCACCAATCGCGAGACCCTCTCACCTCCACGTCCCATATACAACTGACACGGTTACGCGGGTCGCTGCGCTAAATACTATACTATACTATCTCATTGATGACGTCACGCACCCCATTCATAGTTTATCAGAGTCATTCACAAGATAACAACACGGTCGGCGATCGCTTCTGTAATTTGGTGTGGGAAAGTTCTTGCCAAATTTTTTTTTAGGTTTCTGTGATATTGCTTTTGTTCAGTGTGTCATTTTTTGTTTGATTATGTATGAGATTTTTATGTATATATATATATATGTTTATATATACATATATATGTATGTATATTTAATTTACATTTATTTATACTTCTTAAAATACTCATTAATAATAAGTATTTCCTTCTCAAAATACTTATTATCTCCCCCTTCCACTTTGATATTTATTCACTTCAGAATATCATCGTCACGTGACACCCAAAAAAAAAATGAATTAATAAATTAAGCAAATATTCCAGTGATTCAAAGATCATTTTTATTTTTTTTTTCTGAGAAATCTCACAGGCAAGTTCCACTACAACACTTGGCCCTAAGTCGACAAGTGCCAGGCATTAGTGTCAGTCAACTTAATGCCTCTAAAGTGCATTGCAAAGTGACTTTCAATTTTTTTTTTTTTTTTTTTTTTTTTTTTTTTTGCCTGCTTAGATCTCGATACTGCTGAGAATGAAGTCTGGATTAAGTCCGGTTAAACGGGAAAGAGGTGGGAAGTCCGGATAAAGGAGAGGGTTTAAAAGTCCGGTTAAGTGGAAAAGCGTTACAAGTCCGGAGAAGAGGGACGATTGGAAAGTCCAGTTAAACGACATAGAGTGGCAAGTCCGGATAAAGAAGAAGGTTGAGAAGTCCGGTTAAATGAGAAAAAGTTGCTAGTCTGGATAAAAGCGAAGGTTTGGAAGTCCGGATAAACGAGAAAGTGTTCCGAAGTCCGGATAAAAGAGAATGGTTGAAAGTCCAGATAAACGGAAATGTTTGAAAGTCAGGATAACATAAAGCATTTTAAAGTCCGTATAAACGAAAATGTTTGAAAGTCCGCTTAACGAGAAAGAGTTGCGAGTTCGGATAACGGAGAGGATTTGAAAGTCCGGTTAAATGAGGAGGGTGGCTAGTCCGGATAAGAGAAGATAATGAATCTTATAGCAACCTATAGTGTTCTGGTACAAGCGGCAGTGAGTCACTATGAGGCTTTTGTGAGTACTTAGAGAGAGAGAGAGAGAGAGAGAGAGAGAGAGAGATCCAAAAAGCCACGAGATTATAGACAGGTAAACACCAGAGAGAGAGAGAGAGAGAGAGAGAGAGAGAGAGAGAGAGAGAGAGAGAGAGAGAGAGAGAGAGAGAGAGACGCCATATGGTGAACTGAGACGGCAGTTTCGCATTCAGAATATTTTAGCCAAAAAAAAAAAATAAATAAAAAAATAAAAATTCGCCAAACGATGTCTCCTCACGAGTGAGCCCAGTTACGTAAACACTTACTTATGTAATTAAATAAAAATATAATTAAATACTTAAATGAAATCAAACTTAAATATTATGATGTTTATATTGAAATATTCTGGACACTGGCGTATGATATTTTTGTGTATAATATTCTCGTAAGACTTTTACAAATATCGGTTTCGAAATTTGAGAGAGAAGTTTATTGGTTGTCAAGTGATTCTGTTTTTAAAATTTAATTGGTGGGGTATTATGAATTTGGGAGCACAGAGGAAGGTTGTGAGTTTGCATTCTCGGGAAGGTTGTATTTTAATATATGGAGTTTTTGGCTTTTCATATAAAAAGTTTTATACATGTAATAATAATAATAATAATAATAATAATAATAATAATAATAATAATAATAATAATAATAATAATAATAATAATAACAATAATAATAATAATAATAAGTGGATAATTTGCTGTTTTAAATCAAAACAAAAGTACACACACACACACACACACACACACACACACACACACATATATATATATATATATATATATATATATATATATATATATATATATATATATATATATATATATATATATATATGTACACACACTGCCTTTTTCTCTAAATGCTAACGTTTTATATACATATATATATGTGTATGTATGCTTTTGTGTGTATGTATGTATGTATTCAGCCTTGTACCGTAATCTGGCAAATAGAAATTCTCTCTCTCTCTCTCTCTCTCTCTCTCTCTCTCTCTCTCTCTCTCTCTCTCTCTCTCTCTCTCTCTCTCTCTCACACGCCAAGCTGCTGTTGCAAAAGATGATTCGTCAGAATTCTCGCAATTGCAAAGGACTGCCTCATGCAGCTCTCCTAATCCTATTTCAAGCCGAGTTTCTATGGCCAAAGGTTTCCAAGGGTTTGCGAGAGAGAAGAAGAAGAAGAAGAAGAATAAGGAATGAGAATGAAAATGGTGATGTTTTTGTTGTCACTGACTTGACTTGAGATCTCGCTGATGGTTTGGGAGTTCCTTGTTTGGGTACTGGACGGATTTTCGTGGAGAGAGAGAGAGAGAGAGAGAGAGAGAGAGAGAGAGAGAGAGAGAGAGAGAGAGAGAGAGTCCTCAAAATCCTCCATTATATCTTAAACTCTACAAATTCTTGCAGTGTACTGCAGATTCCTCCACTATAGAACCGTAGCCGGATACAGTTCCAGTTTTATAGTCCAGTAATCTGAAGACATTTCCAGTTTGACAGTGCTAGATTCTTGTAGGCACAGTTACATTTCCACAGATTTACAGTGCCAAAATCTGCAGATAATTCTTACAGTTCAGGTATATGCAGACAGATTTTACAGTGGACGAGTCCTGTATACATTCACAGTTTTACAGTTCGGGAATCTGGAAATATTTCCACAGAGTTACAGTTCCGAAATCTGCTAACAAGTCCTGCAGTTCAAGAAACTGCAGTCAGATTTACAGTGCAGGAATCTGTAGACATCTGCAATTTTGCAGTGCAAGAATCTGTAAACATTTCCACAGATTTGCAGTCCAGGAATCTGTAGCCCAGTCTTACACTTCAGGAATCTGCAGGCCAGTCTTACAGTTCAGGAATCTGCAGCCCAGTCTTACAGTTCAGGAATCTGTAGCCCAGTCTTACAGTTCAGGAATCTGCAGGCCAGTCTTACAGTTCAGGAATCTGTAGCCCAGTCTTACAGTTCAGGAATCTGCAGCCCAGTCTTACACTTCAGGAATCTGCAGCCCAGTCTTACAGTTCAGGAATCTGCAGCCCAGTTTTTCTCCACAAGAAGAAGAAGAAGAAGAAGATGACCTTTTGCTTGTGACCTGCAGGAGATGAGAGTCTCAAGGCCTGAAGGTCCCAAGGCTTCGTCGAGCGACGGTGCTCGTGGTCTGCGCCTGGGAAGAGAAGCTTCTCTTTCATGACGTAACGAGGTGAAAATGTTACTTATGATTTAATGATGATACATTAATTATATATTAATAATTATATTGTATATATTTTATATTAATAATTATATATATTGTATTGATAATTATATAATATATATATATATATATATATATATATATATATATATATATATATATATTTTAATAATTATATATTATTTAATATTTTAATAATTATATTATAATACTTATAATGTACAGACACCAGATTTAAGTAACTACAGAATGCTATCATAGTCTTTTCTGATAACTAATATTAGCGTAACTATAATTATATCCTGTTCACTAAAGTTATTCTTGAATTCTGCAGGCATAAAATTCTGTAGTAATTCAACAGATGATTATGAAAATAAATTCTACAACAAAACTTTTGTAGAAATTTAACTTAAAAGCCGGGAACTTATAACGGAAAAAGAAAAATTATCAAAGAAATATGAAAGAATTTCATTTTTATAAAACTGCAATTGTAATAAAAAAAAATTTATATTGAAGCTTCTAAATAATACGTTATTTGCTTATTCGTATTTGCTTCGTTATAATGCATCATGATATTGCATTTATGTGTACAAATGATTTATATTTTGTTTCATGACATTTCATATTTTTTTAAGTAAATGAATTATTTTAGTTTATTTTAACACTGTGGGAAGTTGGTGTGGGCCATATTTACAAAATGCGAGGCACAATTAATAATATAATTAATATATATATATATATATATATATATATATATATATATATATATATATATATATATATATATATATATATATATATATATATATATATATATTCCTCACGTTTCCAGTTCAGTGAACAGGTGGAATCTCAGTCCTTCGGACAAACTTTTGTAAAAGAAAAATTATTATATTTTGATTTATTTTTTATCAAAGGAATTTTTTGTCTGAGGCGAGTAGATGGAGTGACGTCACGGGAACAGATTGTTGTCAGATACTGTCAGTTTTCCATTAAAATTTTGCATCTATGAGTCAATTATTATATAAAAAATGAATCCATATGCTTATTACTGCGTCGTATCACAGTATATAAGATTTAGGACCTCAAATTTGCACCGATGTAAGTTTAAAAAGAGCAATAAAATCGCTAATTGGTGCTTATTTTGAGTTCAAAATGACCAACATTACCGGATTATCACTCGGCGCGAAAAAGCGTTCGAACGTCATGCTTATGACTTCGGTGAGTCTGCCAGACGAAACCTTAACATATCATAGTTACATAAACAAAGAACCTTCTAAACTGTACCGAACATTACGTAAACACAGATACTTCGAATTCTCGCTCGAGGCAGAAGGAACGCCGCGAGAGCATCGCGGTTAAGCCGAAGACGCAGCCAACTTCATGTTGCGGTCACAGGCAGCATGTTCGGCAACCGGATTAGACCGAGGGTAGACCTCACAGCTAGGCCTAACTTCTAAGTCTTGCATTATTATTATAATTTTTGAACTTCCGTATTGTTTGTCGTTACTGAAGTACGCAGAATAACTTCAGGGGGAAGTTTCAGATAAGTAGATATAACTTTCGGAAGTTATTGGACAGATAGACGTTGATAAATAAGATAAAAAGATAAATTTGTCTGGTCAACTTGAAAATAGGTCTACAAATTATCCAGAATTATAAAACTATTATTTTAAAGTATTATTTCATTTGTCTGATATTTTAAATAAGGGAAAAGAAAATTCGATAAGCAATTCGTATTGCCAGAAAGATAAATAATATAAAATATTGTGGAGATATTTTTATAATATACTGCGTTGAAAAGATTTGCCAAACCTGTAAAAACTGATTGCGTAAGATAAATTTTTTTTTATCAATATATTTTTTTTGTAAACATATGCCAGCTAGGGAGTGCAGCCTCATACCGTTTACTAGCCCAGGCCCGAAGTTAACTATAGATAGGAACAGGAAGGAAGAAAAATGGTCTAAAATACAAATAAAACTATTAAAAATAATTTTATAAAATACTGTGATTAAACGAAAGGGGAAAATTAGTATTTAACGTGTTATAAAATCACTGCATGAATAAAATAATTGATATCTTATAAAATTACTGCTAAAACCGCAAAATACTCATTTTATAAAATATTGGAAAACATCAATAATAAAATCGTGTTATATACTGCAAAAAAATCTGTTAAAATTATTACCGCTATGACGACCCCAAAACCATCAATCTAGTATAACTCGCTCATAAAATATGAATTATTAATATAAAATACTTCGATAACCACAGAGGAACAGTGAAAAATCCATCCATTTCACAAAACGCGATAAGACGCAGAAAAAATAATATTCACAAAAACTGACATATTTCGGAACCATCCGTCTGAAATGTAAACAACTCATATGAAAGGCGTTCTCCTTTCGCCTCGTCACTGTTTACACAAATCATAAACAAGACTGCGCCATCCGGAAAGGTTACTGGCCCCCTAGGTACCCTAATTAAGATGGCGTATCTGAAACAGGACCAGTATTCAGCGAATGTCCCTAGGCGTATCTGAAACAGCACCAGTCTGCAGTGAATGCACCCCATTGTCGAACTTCTCAGTTCGGGAGGACCTTTATTCCTTCCTCACACAGCTGGACTGTGGTATAGGGAAATGGAGAAAGAAGAAATCTCACTATTAAAAAGAAAAAATAAGTTACTAGATAGATACAAATGCATCAGAATGCAAGGAGAGTGGCATTAGCTCCCTACTGAGGAGTTCAAGCAAAGGTGCAATGCATTACTATACCCTAATACTATTTTCCTTGCATTTTAATGCATTTTTATCTATTTATTAATTTATTTTTTCTTTTTAATAGTGAGATTTTTTCTTTTTGTATTTCCCTTGACCTTCTCTTACTTCCTAATGAGCACCATATTCTTTGGAAGCTTGAATTTCAAGTCAGTGACCCCTTTGGTGGGCTTGTTCCATATGAATAAGGTTCATCTTCTGAATAGTAATAATAATAATAATAATAATAATAATAATAATAATAATAATAATAATAATAATCTTTTTCGATCATTTCCTCGTCATAATATTTAAGGAGTTGGTCTCTCAAGGAAAGCAGCTGGATAGGTGAGGTACAATAGCGGGTTAGTGCCGTCAGTGCACCTCATGCGGTGCACTGTAGGCATTTACTTAATAAGGTGCTTCACAGCGTCCCTTCCTTAGGCCCCTAGCTGCAACCCCTTTCATTCCCTTGACTGTACCTCCGTTCATATTCTCCTACTTCCCTCAACCTTCTGACCTCTGGCCTAAATTCTCTATTCTGTTCTATAAATATTTCAATCGTTTTAGCATGATTTTTGAGAGAACTGAATAAGTGGACCAAGAAGGGCAGAATATAAGGTCTGGGACATTAATTATGTTGATTTCGAGATGATATACATTGTAAGAAAGGCAGCTGGGTCTCTGCAGGAAGATTGGATCAGAAGATGATTATTTCAAATGATTTAAAGTTCGGATTTAGGCAAATTTCAGAGAAGAGTTCAAGCAAAACTAAAGATACATTCCTTTTGTAATTTACAGCTAACTTTAAAAATTTCCCATTGTTTCTAAGAATCCCTTAGCAAAGTACATTAAGATTATTACCTATTTTTGGATTTAGAGAATTCATTCAAACATTCAGTAAGTTTCTAAACTATTTTCAGTGTTATTCTGCTGATGGAAAATTATAGTACAATCTAAAAGACCTATTTAGGAAATTTACTAATATCAGACCCCCTAAAAACATCCTATTCAACACACATCCTACCCTCTCATCCTGAAGGTTAGAGAAGGCCTCTGTGGACCCTCCTGTCCCAAGGAGTGGATAGCAGGCTCACTCTGGTAGAGCCTCCCCCTGTGGGTGCCCCCGGGGGCCATCCCCTTCTGCGGAGGTGCCACAGGGGATCGCTTTGGACCTCGCCCTTTCCCCCGCCTCTCGAGGAGCAGGTGGGCGAGAATTTTGCAGGCGTCCATTTTCATCTTCACAGGCAGATAGGATACATCCCTCTCACAGACGCCCTTGCTTCAGCGACCATCGTTTCTGCGACGCCAGAAGGCGGCATGACGCACCACCGCCCTGTTTGCTCAGCTCTTCAGGAAAAACACGTCTCGAGAACTGCTGGACTGGGGCTCGGGGTTCCTTGTTGAGAGTGTAAACAAAGCGTTCTTCTTGGATCTTCTTCTAGGATTCTTGGGCTCCTGGTTGAGAGTGTAAACACAGCGTTCTTCTTCTTGGATTCTTGAGTAGTCCTCATGCTCGATTTTTCTCAACATGAGATGTTTTGATGGTGGTTCGTTCTTTCCGACTCATTTTCAAATTTTATATAGGTTTTTTTATTATTAAAATCACATATCAAAGACCGCAAATGCAGTGGAGATTCAGTTCAGTGCTAAATTCTTATCATTCTCCAAAGATAACACTGCAAAAACGTTCTAGACAAAATGTTTTGACGGTACTTAACTCTGACACATTTCCTATTCACGTTCAAGTGTTTATTGTCAATTTTTACTGCTGATCAGTACAGTCACTTTTCAAAGACCATGATAAATTATTGGCAACCTTTAAAAGAGTCAGTAAAACATATAAATCACAAATACGTGTATATCACCATCTCATTGTTTAATTGCGCATTTTTGTCATTTTTGTATTTCCTCTAGCAAAAATAACAATAGTGAAAACATTACTTAATACAAACTAGTTAACTCCACGTACAAAATATTTCATCCCATTTCCTGTCGTCTGCGTTGAATGCAGAAATCTCAACCAGTAAAACCAGTTGAGTTTTATGTCCGTTAAACCACAGAGACACAATTTTAAACTCCTAAAACAGTTTGCCTCCTCCCAATCCGACTCTGGCCTTCCGTTAAAACACTGACGCAAATCGCCCCTAACCTATTTCCTGTTTCTCCTGCAGACAAACCTTCCTGACGCCCTTGACCAATTGCCCAAAATGAGCCCACATCCTGCCAGATTCTCCCACGCCATTAAAGAAACGCTTGCTGGTTTCGCACGGATTATCAAGATCTCCCAACCGACGAAGTTGGTTCGAGATTTATCCGCTGGGAGGCGCTGGTGTCTGTCCGGTTACGGGACAGTACGCGTCTGGGCGAGAGATGCCAAGTTGTGCCATAATTGGGTTGTCAGATAGATTGTCAGTTTTGTTATTATTGGTATTGTTGTAGCACAGACGAGCAAGGCATCTGTGTAAGTGCGTGAAGCAGCTAATTTTATATAAGTTCTACCAAGTGAAAGCATCGTTTACGTGTCTATAAAAATTTAATAAGGTAAAAATAAGATTTATTATTATTATTTTTGTTATTGCAACACAGACAAGCAAGGCATCAGTGGAGGTACGTGAAGCAACTAATTTTATAGAACTTCTACCAGGTGAAAGCATCATTCACGCGTCTATAAAATCTAATAAGATGAAAATAAGATTTACTCTAATTAATGTTTTTATTATACAGACAGATATAGCAACTGTGTCTAAGGTACATGACTCAGCTAATTTTATCTAAGTCCTACCAGTTAAAGCATCAATCAAAAGTCTGTATAAAAATACACAGATGGAAATCAAAATCCAATTAACATCACACTCCAGGAAACTACATCATCCACGCTGCGTGGAATGAACGCAGCCACGCCCTCGTAATTGGCTCTCACCCACATGACATCCCACCGTCAAGAGCTGATGAAAGTCGTCATAGATATGTCAGTATGGCAACTTTCTCATTCCCTTTTTTAGTTATTTAATTTTCTAGCTCATGCAGATCCTATAATGTGAGGTCACCCATTTACCAGGAGGTCAGGTGACATGTGACCTATTACTTCCATATGGTGTAAGGATAAAGGATTAGAGGAGCCTCATTAAAGTTCAGAAGAGGTCAGCCATTAAGCATGGGGGAATACTTACAACAAGGTCAGACTGAAAGGTCAAGTGGTCTGTGACCATTTTCCCCAAGCTTTGGGTCAATGAAGGTCAAGATGAAGCTAAACATTTCCCAAAACTGAAATCCTAGTGACCTTTGACCTGTTTTGTGGCTGCTAAAAAAAAAAAAAACTAAACACTATCTCATCGACTTGAAATTCAACACGAAAATGACCGCTACCCAACAAGTCAGAGTGACCTGTGACCTGATACCTGGCTACAACAGACAAACTAAAAAGTACCTCAACCACATGAAATTCAAATAACAGGTCAACCCATTTCCCATTGACCTGTGACCTAACTCCTGGCTACAACAGACAAAACTAAAAATCCCTCAAAGCATTGTAATTCAATAACAGGTCAGCCAATTCCCCATTGACCTGTGACCTAACACCTGGCCAATAAACTACAATAAACTAAAAAGTACCTCAACCCCATGAAATTCGAATATCAGGTCAACCGTTTCCCCCAAAAAAGTCCTGAAGGCCTTTGACCTAATTTCTTGACGCAGCGGTCAAACAAAAAACTATACCATCTCCAAGAAAGTCAATATGAGGTCAACCACTTTCCAAAGAGTCCCAGAAGCTTGTGACTTATTTCCTGAACGCAACAGACAAATAAAGAAGAAGAAGAAGGTCAGTGTGAGGAGTAAACAAACCGATAAAGCTAGACTTTCCTCAGTCTTCGATTCTTGACGGAACGAGGCTTCGATAAACGGAGCGGAAATAGATTTTGATGAACATCGAGGAATTAGGAATCTCACTCCATAAAGAATTATTATTATTATTATTATTATTATTATTATTATTATTATTATTATTATTATTATTGGAGAATGTAATCCGTAATAAGACCAGAACATCTCAGGGCACAATCATCCATTTATTATTATTATTATTATTATTATTATTATTATTATTATTATTATTATTATTAATTCCTCCAACATTTACTGAATGACAGAGAACTGTCACGTGACCTTTACGCAAGATAACGTCATCAGGCGTATGCCTCATATGATCGGTAGCTTTTTAGCCTACCGTGCGATAGGAACCCAGATTCGAGTCCTGGTGGAGCCAGAGAACATGCTCTTAAAAATTTTGTGGTCCTATGTCGACCTGAGAAGTGATTTATGTAACTGATAATTACTAGATTTTGTTGATTAGCTGAAATTTGCTCAGAGTGTAAGGATATATATTTGTAGAGAGAGAGAGAGAGAGAGAGAGAGAGAGAGAGAGAGAGAGAGAGAGAGAGAGAGAGAGAGAGAGAGAGAGATTCTAACAGGATCCTTCAAAAACCGAACGTTCTTATTGGACAACTAGATCAGCGCGACCGAAAATCAAATAATAACATTCTACCGTTATTCAATAACGCCTGGTATCGACTTTCGCACCTGGGAGGGAATACCGTTGTCGAATCAATAATTGAACAGGTGGGAAGTCCGGTATTCTTAACAATTACAGGTAGAAAATATATAGAAATATTTTTCCAGTTTTTCCCATGAGAACTTTAACTTAAATATTATATATCTTGTTCTGTTTAATGTTAGTCTTTATGTAAGTTATTGGCGTATTATTATTATTATTATTATTATTATTATTATTATTATTATTATTATTATTATTATCTTAAAAACTTTATCTTCTCCCCTGAGGTGTGGCTCCAGATTTCCTAAAGTCTGTAGGGATGAGATTGCTAGCCCCATGCCATTTTTCCAGCGGGGTGCAACCCCACAACAGTCGACTACCCACTAGGTACATAACTCACTACAGAGGACATTATTATTATTATTATTATTATTATTATTATTATTATTATTATTATTATTATTATTATTATTATTACCAAATTGACATAGTAAACGGATGAACAAAGAATAGAATTAGGGTAACTCAACCAAGCCTGAAAATCTCAAGAAACTGTAAGAAATCTCCGTACAATTCCCGTGAGAATGGAATCACAGGGTCGTTAAATCGTTGACCAAATGACGTGTGACGCAAGAGATTAAGAAATTACCGAAGCGCAGTGAAGCTGCAAGAGAAGGCAGGGTTGTGAAGCGTCTTTTTCGCTGGCTTTGAAGCGCTGGGGAGTGCCTGGTTTGGGGGGGAAGTTGAATAAAAACAATAGATTTAGGGTTTGGGAGAAGGAATTCTGCATCGTCTTAGACGTATTCTTAATGGAATAGAGTGATGTTTGCTCTGTACCTTGAAGAGTGTA